>NC_133654.1:24748156-24903950 GCF_009905375.1 Apium graveolens | reverse complement strand
CTAAAACAGTATCAAGCCTAAGGATTCTATCTGGAAGAAGATCAAGAAGATCAGCCTCAGAAGAATTTTGAAGAAGCTTTGGGTTGAATAAATCTGTTTGGAGAAAATGTTCTAATCAAGATCTCTACAAGTCACAGATTTAATGTTATAGAGAAGTCATTCGAGAACTCCATAATGACTTATCGAGAAGTCATTCAAATTCCAGAGAGTACCGATAGATAAGCAATATCTACTCGATGGATGAGCTATATATCCACTCGATGATAATACATCTACTCGACGGATAAGCTATACTCACTCGACGTTATGAGCAATATCTCTCAATGGATAACAATCCCCCGGGAGTAGAGAAGTCAGGAAAGCTACTCGAGAACTCAAAAAGATATCGACAAGTCATCCTTTCACTAGAGAACTTAGAGTTATCGACAAGTCTATATCCATTCGAGAACTCAGAGATATCTACAAGTTAAGTGAAGTTATGAAGACTAGAGATCTCGATGAGCTGAAGACCTCTACAATCTAAACTCATTATGGAGTACTAGAGATCTCGATAAGTCTTTGTACTTATCGAGATATCAAGTGTTCAAATGAATCAAACTGAAGATCTCAAAGTACAGTCTCAAAGTACACAATTGCAGATCAGTTTAATATCCAAGATAAACAATCAACAAACAATCCAACAGCTGGATTGAGAAGTCTACAAAAAGTAGCTTGAAGTGTGTGCAAGATCAATGGCAAAGATTAACTGGCAGAGGAAGATTAAAGTAAACACGGGATACTAAAGATATGCTAAGCCAGAAATTGAAGATTTGCTTTTCTATAAATAGAAATGACAAGTGACAGTTTAGAAAAGCTAATAGCATGTTTATTATCCACTGTGTAAACCAGCAGTTAACTGACATATAAAGTTAACACTGGTCTTCTAGTTAGAAGTAACAATTTAGATCAAAATTCTTGTAACACTCTCGAGAAGAAGCTGAGTTTTTTAACTTCGAAGAGCTTAGAAATTTTATAGCAAAGCATCGTAATTTTTAATATAAAAATTAAGTGAGTTTTGAATATCTGTGTTCTTTATTTTGTGCAAGTTTAATTTCTGTATGAACACTTTTCTATACAAGATTTAATTTACTTTGTTCAACCATTATCTTTCAAGAAAAGCCTAAAATCAGAAAAAACACATTCACCCCCCCCTCTGTGTGTGATTCATTACCTAACAAGCCCAACCTACAAGGCCTACCAAATTTCAGTAGCTCAGCCAACTTCATCATGTACATTTATTTAATTTTATAAATACTATAATATTGTTAAATTGTATATATTAATTTATTACAATTAATTAATATATTACTTTCATTAATTTGTAAAAAAAGTAAAGTTATTACATGCTTTTATTTTATGGTGATTTTAATCAAAATTTATTATTTTATTAAACTAACTATTAAAATATTTTAATTTAATTCTAAATCCAATAAAAATTGACATTTATAAAAACTAAATAAATTGACATACTTTTACTTGTTAAGAAAAATTCATAAATTATTTCATTCAAGTCAATTAGTTTAAAAAATAAATATTAATTTAATATCAAGTAGTTTTAACGAATTATTTATCATGATTTAAAATCAAAATTTGCTTTTTTCACGGTCTATATTAACACAATCTAATGTGTTGGTGTGTGTAACACATTATTGAACTACATAAACACACTTTTAGCCCTATAGTAACACCCATGAATGTGATGTTGTGTTGAGACCAAAATTTCATACCCATTGTAACATTAGCTAAAGCAACACCCATGCTGAAATTTTCAAATAGGTCATCTATGGCGTAGTGGAATATTCCTGATTTTGGCATCCTTAAGCATTGCAGCCTTCTCAAGATCTAACAATTCAAATTTTTCTTTCCTGATATAGTGCTCTCAGGAACTGTTGGTGTCATAGCCACAATTTTTTTAGGATAAGGAGGTCCATGATTGATTATGTCAACATAAGCATCATCACTAGCTTCAAGAAACATAAGAATATTTACTCTTCATGTAGAGTAGTCAGCCTTTTTCAGGATTGGGATCTTCATGCTTTCATACTTACTTCCTGACATCATGATCTTTTCTAATTTAAATTAAATTAGACTGCTCTGATACCAAGTAAAGTAGAGTAATAGAATCAAATAACAGTTTATTAATTATTTTATAAACTGTTACAAAACTCTCTCAAGAAAAATAATGTTCTTGAAAGCAGCTAGGTTACAATAATACTCGAGTAATGCACACCAATAGTGATAACCTATTCTATGTTTATATATTACATAACTATTCTATCAATCTCTATTAATTTTAAGATATGTTACAGTTTAATTTATCTTGTTTCTATACATATCTAAATCAACAGTTTTGATCCTATAAATCAGGAACCGATAGTAAACCATTCCACAAATTCTGGGACTGTGTAAATCAGCAAATCCTGATTTACCCTGCAATACTAACACCAAGTCATATCCTGACATCTTGACAAATCTTGACTGTATGCAGATCCTGACTGGCTGACAAATCCTGATTTTCTAGCAAATCCTAATTCTGACTTAGACAGTTTTCCTAACATGTCTTCGTCATACTCGTAATTTAAATTGACTAAATTTACGTAGTGAATCGGTTCAGAAAGCCAAATGACGAATATTTTTGAAAAATGGGCCAAATTCCAAATTCAAATTAAGTTGAATTATTTCAAGTATTTTTTTCAAAAAAATTGGGTTAACTTATGATTTCGATTTCAATTGAAGTACACCGACTCTTTATAGTCGTGATATATATATATATATATATGGGATTCTAGTTTCAGTAAATTTTAAAAGATATAGAGATTTGTATATTTTAATTTATATGAAAAAAATTTAAAACATATTTTTAAATATATAAATTATTAATAAGTAAGGTAATGATTTGTTAATGTTTCGTGTTTGAACTCATATTTAAATTCAATTTATTAAAATTAACTCCATAAACAATTCAATATTTCATGTTTAAAGTTAATAAAATGTCTCAGTACTAAATGACACTCACAGATTATATGTGTCGTGAAAAACACAAGTGATAATTTGTTATAGTGATTCAAAGATGTGTTGTTGAATAAGTATTTTCAGGTTCAATTTCCTTTAACAACAATTTTTTTAAAGAATAATAAACACATTGGCAAATTTATAATTTCAGAAAAATAAAATGTCTCACTAATATTATAGTCATGTTGGGATATTATATATATGAGAGATAAATAAATTCTAGATCAAGGAGGAAAATAAGTAAAACTATAGTGTGAAAGAATCTATGTGCCTATTCTAAATTTATATACAATCTGTATCCAAACTTAACAACCTAACTATGTCCAAATTTATCCACAAAAACCGAACCAAAATTTTAAAGAAATACCCCTCTATTTTTATATAATTGTTCATTTTGACTTTTTGTATATATTTTGACCGACTAATAAAAATAATTGTTATAAAAACAAATATTTTTTGAATAAAAATATATAACTTACTCTAAGATTCACAAAAAATAAATTTTAAAAATTATTATTTTAACTACACGATCAAACCACTTTAAACTATGTGCAAAAAAGTCAAATAACAAATATAAAAAAATAGAAGGAGTGGAAGCAAAAAATTAATTTATACTATACTATTATAAGCAGAACACCCTTTATTTGGTTGTCTGTCATTGTTCAGTACACCATAATTATTTATTATTAAACAACTATTATTAAAAGATATTTAAAAACTGTTATTCCTAGTGGACTAACAATGAGATTTACAGAAGGGGGGTTGAATGTAAATCTCAAAACTTTTTCAAGTTTTGAGCAGTTTTAAAGGCTTTGTGTTCAAGATAAACAAGTGTGTGAATTGCTTTAAGCTAATACAGACAGATATATATTCAAGCACTAATGTGAAGAACACAACAGACCTTAAAAACTTTTCTGGTGGATTGTTGTTCCACCAGAGATGGTATTTCAGAAAATCTGTGATTCTAGATGTTGATCACAGCTGCATCCTAGTACAAACTAGATAATTTTTCTCTCAAGATTTTTCTAAACAGCACTGGAAAAATTCTTATCTAATTACTAGCTGCTACTTGGTTTATATATCACCAAGTGTACAAGTGAAGACAAAGATAAAAATACAATATTAAAATAAGTTCTCCACTTGTTTCTTCTCCATATCACTCAAGTACTTTGTTGACTATTGTCTCTTTGTACTAGAGTAGAACGGCTGCTTTTTCTGATGTTCCTGAAATTAGGCTTCCACATTTCAGTTATCTCTGTCAACCCATGTGCCTCTGTCTGCTGTTATAACTACCACTTATCAACTGCTATTTAACAGAACATCCGTTGAAGCCTTCATCCGTTGATGGCTTTATCCGTTGATGTGTTAGCAGTTGAAGCTCTATCCGTTGAAGCTTTAGAGACATCCGTTGAAGCTTTGTTTCTCATCCATTGAAGGTCTTTAAGATATCCGTTGATACCACTTCATTTATACAAAATTACAAGGCATGAAATATTTACAATTGGCCTTCCTATTTGCATATTTTCTAGTAGTCAACATGACTTATATTTTCTCTCAACTTCTAAGAATTATGTCTTAAATACAGAGACTAAAATGTGCTACAACACTAGACTTATTTCTAAGTAAAGCTGCACCATCAACGGATAGCCAAAGTGGTCTTATCCGTTGAGGCTACAAACACTAAACTTCTACTTAAGTGTTTTGTTAAACATATCATCAAACTAATGCACATATATTCCTAACAATCTCCCCCTATTTATGTCTATAAGAATTGTAGACATAAATTCAGGGTTAACTTGATGATAACAAAACACTTAACAAATATATGAATTGAAACTAAGTAGAAATTTAAAAGTGCTGCAAAAGTGTATGTACTAGGAGGTAATTGAAGATTTACAGAATTTCCAAGGGTGCTCCTCTAGTCTGAGCAAATCATCTTTTTCTTCTTTGTTCCCTTGTTTTCTTTCCTAGCCCTTTGTCATTTTCCTCAATTTGGAGTTGGAGTTGTCTGTAGAATTCAGCTTCATCTTCATCACTGATATCCAACTTAGATTGCATTTCCTTGAGAGTTTCATTGCTGGCAATCTTGAGTTGGTCTTCAAGTCTGAAAAATCTTCTGACTCCTTTATCATCTCTAAATTCCATCAACCAATGAGGTGATTTGTGGATTGTAATTCCCCTTTCTTGAATGAGTAAAGTTCTGGGCAAAGCATTGGGCTCCCTCCAAGTTTTCCTTATGTTGGCAATCTTGTTGAGAATTTCAGTCTTGACAGTCCTGGTAAAGCCAGAATCCTTTTGTATGGCTGAAAAGACTCTGATCAAGGTAGAGTAGCCTTCATTCAGAATCCTGTAGAGAGGCCATGTTCTTTCCCCAGCTCCTTTGTATCTGAACACCAATCTCTCTGGTAGCTGTCTATATGCAGCTATTCCCCTTACATCCTCCATCTCATCCAGATAGAGTTCAATGTCTGAAATTTCTTTTATGTCACAGATGTGAACATAATCATCTTTAGAAATGGGTGGCTTAGGCTTAGGTTTTTGTTTTTGAGTGAATTTCTTAGAGGTTAGGGGAGGTGTAGATTTGGATTTTCTTTTCTGTTTCTTTGGTAGTGGAAGAGTGGTTAAAAAGGTAGGCAATTTGATGGTGTCCCAATCAATAGGTTCCTCTTTTGGGATGATTAGTTCACCATGGATGTTTATAGTGGGATCAGCAACACAAGGTTCAGGTATGGAAGGTAGTGGTTTAGATATTGATTTAGTTTCTTCAGTGTTATCTTCACTCCTTCTATGTGCCTTGGCCTTTCTTCTGTTTCCCTTCTGCCATTCCTCTCTTTCCTCCATACTCTCACCAAATATACTCCCAAAAACCTCATCTAGGTTTGCAATCTTGTCTTCACCCCTGACTTCAATTCCTTTCTCTCCTTCAACTTGACTTGACTTTAGCTGTTGTTCAAGCTTTGCTTGTGCTCTTTTGTCAGCCTTGAGTTTTTCAGCTTCTTTCTTCAACCTTTTGGTTTCTTCCCTCTTGGCCTTTGGAAATTTGGGATGTCCTTGCATCACACAGATACTCTTTCCCTCTCTAAAGATAATGGCCATTTTCATTCTTTCAACTATGTCCTTGGTCTCCTTGTGCTTTTTGATGTTAGCACCCAAAACTTTGTCTTCATCAGGCTTTGGTAGAGGAAAGTCCACTTCTTTCATCTGAGCAAAGTCTAGGGGGTTCTTTGTGGAGTCCTTGCTGGATCTAGTGTTGGGCTTGAGAACTATAGGTTTTAGATTCTTGAAAGAAGTCTCTCCAACCTTATTCCCCCTTTCTGGCTTGTGCTCCATAATGATTGGTTCAACCTTTGTGCTATGTTTCACAGATTTTGATGTATCTTGTGTTGAGCCAAACACTTGTTGCACCCTTTCATCAATTCTCCTCCTTTGCTCTTTCACTTGAATTTCAGCTGCTGCTAGCTGGATTAGGTCAATTCCATCAGGCTTTCCTTTGATTTGCATAATTGGAGAAGTAGTGATGGAAGGAACTAGCACTTTAGATATCTGGATTTTTGTAGATGGCTCTCCTTCCCCTTCCCTTTTTCTCTCCCCCTTTTTGTTATCATCAAGGAGAGGGGTCAAGCCTTGTGCCTTTGCCAGCTGCATAAGTAGACTTGTTTGAGATTGTTGGTTGTGAAGAGTGCTGGCCACAGAATTTTCAATAACTTGGACTCTGTCTTTTAACTTAGCCAGCCTCTTTTCAGTATTTGAATCATTTTTCAATCTCAACAATAAGTCCTTCATTGTACCATAGGGCATGACTGAATCCAATTTTTCAGAATTGTAGGATTTCAAGTCAGCAATATCCTTCTTGAGTTCATCCACACTCTGATTCTGGCTTACTTGCTGCAACTTCATGAGATGCAGTGAGTCCAGGTGAGCTGTAAGGATTGCCTTGGTACCAGCATGTGAAGTTTTCTGAATGGCCTGTTGGATAGTACTGATTTGTTTGACTAAGGAGACATTGAATTGCCCTGGTGTAGACTCCTTTGTCAAGGCCCATTCAGGTAAATTTGGAATAGAACTAGGGCTTTCATCTCCCCCTAAGTTCATGCTTCCATCAAAAGAAACAGAGTCATCATCATCAGAATTTACTCCAAATTCCTCAGATGACTCACCAGCTGTAGAAGGCATCTTGTTAATAGCAGCTTTATCCCTTTGAAGAGATTCTGTTGTATGTACTAGATGTATTGTCTTTTCTGCCTCCTCATTGCCCTGAGCAGCCAACAACTGATAGGCTGACACAGGATGAGTAAAAGTGTCAGCATCCAAGGAAATGTTATCAATTACAGCTTTGTAATGTTGCTGAAATTGTCTTTCCTTTTCAGCATCATCCACAATCATTGACTCACTAGCAATGGCTGGATCCACCCTTATATCTGCTGTACCTGCCTTTCTCTCTTTTTCTCTATATTCTTGCATCAGGGGCTCCCCCTGGCTCACACTCCTCACTTCCTCACCTTCACCTACTAAGGTGGTACTCCTCTCACTTACTTTTGCCATGCTGGAAGAAATAGCATGCATATTTGAGCTCTCAATCTCTCCCTTTGCCTGGGTGCAACCCAGCCTCTCACTCAAATTGTCACTCCCTTCCCTCAGTCCTAAAAGTGATTGTACAGTAATCATGTCTTCTACACTTGGAATTGTTTCAGTTGTGTGTGTAGAGACTATCAACGGATATGAAATAGCTGTTGAAGGTGACACTGATGGTATCAACGGATAACTGCTGTTAAGCTTATCCGTTGAAGAACAACCACTTGTCAACAGATGAGTGATATCCGTTGAAGAAGGAAAAGAAGTAGAAATTGAAAGTGATATAACTATTGAATCTGTGTGGATTGATTTGAGTTTTGGTGATACAGATCCTTCAATTACATCTGAAAGAATTTGCGGGTGATCCAACAAATCATCTAAAAGATGATGATCATCTGTATTTGAGTGGGGCTCCTCCCTGAGTTGTAAAGAGGGAGAATCAGGAATTGATGGGAATAACATATCCACATCCAGAGATGGTGATGAAGTGTGTGGTGATTGATGTGTGTTAATTGTGAGAGAATGGGGATGTGACTCCACATTTGTTGGAGCCACATCAAATTGAGTTCGAGAAGGCATAGATACAGATGGATATATCTGTGCAGTGTGTGCACCCTGTGTAGAAGATTGGGTTCTAGCCCTCTTTCTTCTAATAAAAGCTTTTGTTGGTGAGTGTTTGGCTTCTGTGTCCCTCCCTCGTTTGTTCTGTGTTCCTGGTTGGGAACTATTTTCAATAGTTACATCCTTTTGGGAGAATGCAGCTAGGGATGTGCTAGTAACCTTTTCAACCACCACAGCTTTTTGAGAAACTGTGGCTTGGCTAGCTTGGGAAACACTTATCTCTCCTTCCTTATCCTGGGGGTTTCTTTGATGTTCACCCCTCCCCTCACCACTCACACCCTGTTCACTCCCCTCAGGGTTAAGGGTAGGTGTTACAACTATTGTCTTTTGAGAAACAACAGAGGTGGTTTTCTTTGTCTTTGATTTTGAAAGTTTAGTTTTGGTGACCTTGGTAGGAATCTGTTGGGGCATTATCACAGATTCCATGGGCACACTAGAAGATAAAGAAATAGAGGGGTTGGAAGAAGTAGGAGTTGTAGAAACAATTACCTCACTTACCTGAGGTGCATCCATGATTGGTAAATATACCAATGGTACACTGCTGTTGAGATCCATTCTCAATAAATCTGCAAGAACTCTTTTCTCTTGTGCCCAGCACTTGAGTTTCTTATTCTCATTGGTTATGACCAAACCTTCAGCAACATGGTTAGCCAATAACATAAAGAATCTAGCATAATAGATGTTATTAGGTCTATTAGCTTTGTTACCTAATCTAGTACCCAATTCTAGCATAACATAATTGCTAAAGTTAAAATACCTATCAGAAACAAGCATATAGAGCATATTAACAAGAGATGAAGTTATGGCATCAAAATTACTAATTTTCCGAGAGAAAACCTTGATAAAGGCATCCCCAAGAAAACTCCATTCTTTCCTAAGGCCTTTTCTTTTAATACTCCCTAAACTAGCAGAGTTAAGAGAATAACCTATGGAATCTAACATGCTGGATACATCATTATCAGTGTGTGGTGTCATGGCATTGTTCTCAGGCAATTTAAAACATGCTAGTAAATCATCACAGTTAACACAGTGATTTTTACCTTTGAGAGTGAAAGAGATGGTCATATCTATGGAGTTGAACTCAGCAGTTGTCCAAATCTCCTCAACTACTTCATAGTAAATCATTGGGGCTTCCAGCATTGCATAGCTAAGTTTACAGTTTTTGATGAAGTCCATCATTTTGTGATAATCTGAGTGGGCTTCATTCTTTGCTACCAAAGCTATGAAATTGTTCTTCTCATAGATGAACCCAGATTGAGACATAATTTTTACTACTGGTGCCATTGTTGTAAGTAGAAATTGCAGAGAATAACTTGAAGGTTTTGCAGAGAGTAACTGGTAAAAGCTTTGAAGTTTCAAGAAAGCGTAAAGTAAAAATGAAAAATCAGAAGGGCTTTTATACTTTCTCAAATTAAAAAGCATAAATAAAAGATTAAACAATAAATATATGTAAGTGAGTTTCAGCCGTTTAAGAATAAACTGTAAGTATTCTAAAAACTACCTTTAAAACAAATACATACAGCTGTATGTATGAGTATCAATGGTTAAGAAAATAGAATCAACGGCTGTAAGACACCTGAATCGACTGATGTGACATTTCAACGGATAAAGTAAATTGTCATCCGTTGAAAAGTACTACAGTTTTATCCGTTGACGGATAAAAATTCCAGAAATGTATATGTCTTTCAACGGATAATGAACATCCGTTGATGGAACAATTTTGACTTTCAACGAATAGGAAATACCCGTTGATGGAATAATCTGTGTTAAAAAGTCAAATTTGTTCTAGCAACTAATACATTTCAGGCTTCAATTCAAATTGCAATTAGGACATAAATTTTATGAGTAATTAAGCATACCTAGCTCACTTACCAATCTTGTGAATGTTGATTCATCAAGTGGCTTGGTAAATATGTCTGCAATTTGTTGTTCACTTGGAACAAAATGTAGTTCCACTGTACTATTCATGACATGCTCTCTGATGAAGTGGTACTTGATATCAATGTGCTTGGTCCTTGAGTGCTGCACAGGATTCTCTGTTATGGCTATGGCACTTGTGTTGTCACAAAAGATAGGAATTCTATCAACATGAAGTCCATAATCAAGGAGTTGATTTCTCATCCATAACACTTGAGAGCAGCAACTTCCAGCAGCAATGTATTCAGCCTCAGCTGTAGAAGTAGAGACTGAATTTTGCTTTTTGCTAAACCATGATACAAGCTTGTTTCCCAGGAATTGGCAGGAGCCTGTTGTACTTTTCCTATCTATTTTGCAACCTGCATAGTCTGCATCTGAATAACCAATTAGATCAAAGCCAGATTCTCTAGGATACCAAATACCTAAATTTGGTGTACCCTTGAGATATCTGAAAATCCTCTTGATAGCAATTAAGTGAGACTCCCTAGGATCATTTTGAAATCTAGCACACAGACATGTAGCAAACATTATATCTGATCTACTGGCAGTTAAATATAAAAGTGAACCAACCATGCCTCTATAACTTGTAATGTCCACAAACCTTTCAGTCTTATTCAATTCAAGTTTGGTGGCAGTGGCCATGAGAGTTTTTGCAGATGAACATTCCATTAAGTCAAACCTTTTTAGAAGATCATGAATATATTTAGTTTGACTAGTGAAAATTCCATCACTAACTTGTTTAACTTGTAAGCCAAGAAAATAGGTTAGTTCTCCCATCAGGCTCATTTCATACTTACTTTGCATTAGCTTAGCAAACTTTTTGCAAGGTTTATTATCTTTAGAACCAAATATTATGTCATCTACATAAATTTGAACAAGTATACTAGAGCCATTAACATTCCTAAAGAAGAGAGTTTTATCAACAGTACCTCTAGTGAAGTGATTCTCCAAAAGGAATTTTGATAGGGTTTCATACCAGGCTCTAGGTGCTTGCTTCAGTCCATAGAATGCTTTCAACAGATAATACACATAGTCTGGAAAATTTGGATCTTCAAACCCTGGAGGTTGACTTACATAGACTTCTTCCTCCAATTTCCCATTTAGAAATGCACTCTTGACATCCATTTGATAGACTTTGAAATTGGCATGGGCTGCATAGGCTAGAAAAATTCTGATGGCTTCAAGTCTTGCAACAGGAGCATATGTTTCATCAAAATCTATTCCCTCTTGTTGAGAATAGCCTTTAGCAACCAATCTGGCTTTATTCCTTATGACAATGCCATTTTCATCCATCTTGTTTCTGAATACCCATTTTGTGTCAATAGGACTCTTGTTCTTTGGTTTGGGTACCAGCTTCCAAACTTTATTTCTCTCAAATTGGTTCAGCTCTTCCTGCATAGCTAATATCCAATCTGGATCCAATAAAGCTTCTTCCACTTTCTTAGGTTCCTCCTGAGATAGAAAACTACTATACAGACATTCATCTTGAGTAGCTTTTCTTGTTTGCACTTTAGATGATGCATCACCAATGATCAGTTCAAAGGGATGATTTTTGGTCCATTTCCTTTGAGGTGGAAGATGTGCTCTAGATGAGGTGGCCTCAGTATTGTCATGATGTGAGACAGAGTGTTGATTAGTTGAAACTCCCCCTGAGTTGTTGGTTCTTTGCAGGGAATTTGGATTTCTATCAACTGATGATGTAAATCGATTATCCGTTGATGAACTATGATCAACGGATGCTTTATTTTGTACTTCAACGGATGATGCACTATGTCTTTCAACGGATACTGTATTGCCTCTATCAACGGATGCAGAATTTTGTGCATTATCCAAGGGCATATTTTGAATCCCTTTTGAAGTGTCATCTCCATCAATCTCCTCTTCACTATCATCACAATATATCTCAATGTTGTCAAATTTGAGTCTCTCATTGTGTCCCTCATCTGTTAGTCCATCAATCTTTTTATCATCAAACACAACATGCACAGATTCCATAACAATGTTGGTTCTTAGATTGTAGACCCTATAAGATTTTCCAGCTGAGTAACCAACAAATATCCCTTCATCAGCCTTTGCATCAAACTTCCCTTTATGGTCAGATTGATTTCTCAGTATAAAGCATTTACATCCAAAGACATGAAGAAAGTTTAGAGTTGGTTTTCTTCTCTTGAACAACTGATAAGGAGTCATGCCTTTAGTTTGATTGATCAAAGAAATATTCTGAGTGTAGCAGGCACAATTAACAGCTTCAGCCCAGAAATATGTTGGTAACTTTGATTCTTCAAGCATTGTTCTGGCAGCCTCAATCAAAGATCTGTTCTTTCTTTCAACTACCCCATTCTGCTGAGGTGTTCTTGGAGCTGAGAACTCATGCATGATTCCATTTTCTTCACAGAACAGCCTTATTGACAAATTTTTGAACTCAGTTCCATTGTCACTCCTGATATTCCTAACTTTCAAGTCAGGATGATTATTGACTTGCCTGATGTGATTGATAATGATTTCACTTGCTTCATCCTTTGATCCAAGAAAATAGACCCATGAAAACTTTGAGAAATCATCTACAATCACTAAGCAATATCTTTTTCTTGCAATTGACAATACATTGACTGGTCCAAACAAATCCATATGTAGTAGCTGTAATGGTTCATCAATTGTTGTTTCAAGCTTCTTTTTGAATGATGCTTTCCTTTGTTTGCCTTTCTGACAAGCATCACACAAACCATCTCTTGAGAATTCAACAAGAGGAATTCCTCTGACTAAGTTCTTTTTGACTAGATCATTCATTGTCTTGAAATTCAAATGGGATAGCTTCTTGTGCCATAGCCAACTTTCAACTGGACTTGCTTTGCTGAAGAGACAAGTAATAGATTCTGCATCTGTAGAGTTGAAGTCAGCTAAGTACACATTTCCTTTTCCAACTCCAGTTAGAATCACTTTGTTGTCTTTCTTACTGGTGACAACACAGACTTCTGAATTGAAGGAAATTGTATTCCCTCTATCACATAGTTGACTGATGCTCAGTAAGTTGTGCTTGAGACCATCAACTAATGCAACTTCATCAATGACGACATTCCCTGTTGAAATCAAGCCATATCCCATAGTGAACCCTTTGCTGTCATCTCCAAAGGTTATGCTAGGGCCAGCTCTCTCCTTAAACTCAGTGAGCAGGGAGAAATCTCCTGTCATGTGTCTTGAACAGCCACTGTCCAAGTACCATAGATTTCTTCTTTTTCCCTGCACACCATAAAATCAATCAAGTTGATTTTGGTACCCAAGTTTCCTTGGGTCCATTCTTGTTAGCCTTTCTCCCAGACTTCATTCCTCCTGCATCTTTAGACTTAGGTAACTTTGAGTCAACCTTGATCTTAGATGTAGTTGGTTGAGGTGTAGGGTTAGTCACAGAATCATTTAGCACATTTGGAATTTGATAAGGCATGGATTGTGCAAGCATGTTATTCCATATTGGCATATTGTATGGCATTTGAGGCATACTAAATGCAGCAAGATAAGGATTGTTAAAATATGGCATGTTTGCAAAATGTGCATAAGGATTCTGTTGAGACATAACAGGCATAGCATGCAGAGGTGATGCAGACATATTAGGCATGGAAGAGGGCACATGTATGGGAGTTTTCTTAATAGATTTGCAATTAGCAGATAGATGATTAACACTACTACAATGCACACAGCTTTTTCTAGGAGCATACTTATCAGGTGTGTAATTGTTATGTTTATTAACCCCTACCTTTCCATTTCTTTTAGATTTCCTTTTAGTTTCCTTTTTATCCTCAACCACTTTGAGCATATTCTTTAACTGTTCTAAGGTCATGTGTCCTATATTCACCTTACTGAAATCTTTGGATGTGCTTGCTTCTTCTTTGACAAAGTTCTTGGAAATTGAACCAAACTTTTTGTTAAGTTTCTTTAGATTTTCACTTTTAGAAACATCTGCCTGTTTTAATTGAGGAACCTTCAACGGATGCTCCTTTTCTTCCTTCAACGGATAACTTTCATCATCCGTTGATTCCACATCCGTTGACAGCCCATCAATTAATTCCAGTTTCTTTTTGTTTTTATCCCAGACAGTCTCACAGAATGATTCAATTCCTTGGACCTTGGAAATTTGAGCACTAACATCCCTAGATGTCTTCCAGGCTTTAATCACCTCTTGCTCTCTCTCTAATTGATTGGAAAGTATTTCTACTTTCTTGACAGATTCAGCTAGTTCATTTTCAACAGATATACAATGTAGCTTAGTTTTCTCTAGGTCAATCAACTTATCTTCTAACACAGCATTTCTATTACTTAAAAACAGATTGTTCTCTTTAATCCTACTATTTTCTTTAGCAAGAGATTTAAGAGACACACGCAAATGATACAATTCAGTAGACATGTCATTAAAAGCATCATTGCACTCTTCTTTAGTAAGCTGTGTTAAATCAGTAGTGATTACCTGGTTGCTTGATGAACTAACTTCATTTTCCTCAGAATCAGCCATGAGAGCCAAGTTGACATATTCCACATCTTCATCCTCTTCTTCTCCATCAGCTGCCCAGTCTTTTTCTTGAGTAATGAAAGCCCTCTCCTTTTGCTTGAGCAGATCAAAATATTTCTTTTTGTAATCTACTTGGTCAAATTTCTTATTTTCAGAAGTTGGCTTTCTGCACTCACTTGCAAAGTGTCCACTTATACCATAATTGAAACACTTGAACTTGGATTTGTCCACCATGTTCTTATGAGGTTTAGTGGCTCTAGTGTTTTTCCTAAATTTCATCTTTGCAAATCTCCTGGACAGAAATGCAAGATGCTCATCAATACCATCAGAGTCATCTTGGCTGGAGTTGTCTTCATTCTCAGCAACTTGCTCCTTACCCTTACTTGATTCTGATTTGCTTGTGCCATCTTTGGAGTTTGATGTAGATCTCACAGTTTCTTGTCTGCATTCTTTCTCATTTTCAGCTACCAGGGCAACTGAACCTCCTTTCTTTCTTCCCTTCTCCAATACCTCATCCTGTTCCAGCTCTAGTTCATAAGTCTTCAAGATTCCATATAATCTTTCAAGAGTGAAGTCCTTATAATCTTGAGAGTTTCTCAAGGAGACAGTCATGGGTTTCCATTCCTTTGGCAAGGATCTTAAAAATTTAAGATTTGAATCCTTCACCTGGTACACTCTACCATACAGCTTCAGTCCATTCAACAGCTTTTGGAATCTATTGAATGTGTCATTTAAAGATTCATTTTCTTCAAAATGAAAATACTCATACTGTTGAATGAGAAGCTGCATTTTGTTTTCTTTTACTTGTTCTGTACCTTCACACAGTAGCTGAACTGTGTCCCAAACCTCTTTGGCAGTTGTGCAATTTATCACATTATCAAACATATCCTTGTCAAGACCATTAAACAAAATGTTCATAGCCTTCTTATCCTTGTGGACTTCTTCTGTGTCTTCCATTGTCCATTCTGCTCTAGGTTTTGGAATGGATTGACCAACAGCAATTGTGGCCGTAGCAACTGTGGCTACTTTGTGGGGAATGTGAGGACCATTCTCAATGCAGTTTACATAACCTTCATCTTGGGAGAGTAGATGAAGGTGCATCTTCACCTTCCAATGGTGATAACTGTCTTTGTCAAGAACTGGGATTTTTACTCCAATATCCTTCTTACTCATCTTTGTTAGTTTCCAAGATCTTTAAACTCTTTGTGTGTCAAGAGCTTGCTCTGATACCAATTGTTATTCCTAGTGGACTAACAATGAGATTTACAGAAGGGGGGTTGAATGTAAATCTCAAAACTTTTTCAAGTTTTGAGCAGTTTTAAAAGCTTTGTGTTCAAGATAAACAAGTGTGTGAATTGCTTTAAGCTAATACAGACATATATATATTCAAGCACTAATGTAAAGAACACAACAGACCTTAAAAACTTTTCTGGTGGATTGTTGTTCCACCAGAGATGGTATTTCAGAAAATCTGTGATTCTAGATGTTGATCACAGCTGCATCCTAGTACAAACTAGATAATTTTTCTCTCAAGATTTTTCTAAACAGCACTGGAAAAATTCTTATCTAATTACTAGCTGCTACTTGGTTTATATATCACCAAGTGTACAAGTGAAGACAAAGATAAAAATACAATATTAAAATAAGTTCTCCACTTGTTTCTTCTCCATATCACTCAAGTACTTTGTTGACTATTGCCTCTTTGTACTAGAGTAGAACGGCTGCTTTTTCTGATGTTCCTGAAATTAGGCTTCCACATTTCAGTTATCTCTATCAACCCATGTGCCTCTGTCTGCTGTTACAACTACCACTTATCAACTGCTATTTAACAGAACATCCGTTGAAGCCTTCATCCGTTGATGGCTTTATCCGTTGATGTGTTAGCAGTTGAAGCTCTATCCGTTGAAGCTTTAGAGACATCCGTTGAAGCTTTGTTTCTCATCCGTTGAAGGTCTTTAAGATATCCGTTGATACCACTTCATTTATACAAAATTACAAGGCATGAAATATTTACAATTGGCCTTCCTATTTGCATATCTTCTAGTAGTCAACATGACTTATATTTTCTCTCAACTTCTAAGAATTATGTCTTAAATACAGAGACTGAAATGTGCTACAACACTAGACTTATTTCTAAGTAAAGCTGCACCATCAACGGATAGTCAAAGTGGTCTTATCCGTTGAGGCTACAAACACTAAACTTCTACTTAAGTATTTTGTTAAACATATCATCAAACTAATGCACATATATTCATAACAAAAACTATTAAAAAAATCAAAATAGAGTCATGTTTAGACACAATACCACGACTCCCGCGCTCACACAACTCCAAGCAACAAGACAAGACGTTGCTCTTCTGCTCGAACTCACCCTAGCTGCTTCCACACCCATGCCCAAACCATCAAAATAGCATATTTTATGAAACAATTGATTATTCCCGTGGATCGATTCAAGAAGCCAAAGGTATACTAGAAAACTATATTTTTCTATACTATCTATATGTACGTACACTTTTTCAATTTACTTTTGCCTTTTCACTTTATTTTAATTTGTTTTAATAACTCTATTGTTCTATGTTATCTCATATACTGTTGTCTATACACACTTATATTCTTTTACTATTGCTTCTTCGATTTGCTTTAACTTCTTCAAGTAGTTTTATTGCTTTTATAATGTTTGAGTAAATGCCATGGTTAAGTGCTTCATTTCTCAGCCCCAATTATCATCTCAAGTTAATCACAATAACAATCTAAAGCTTATGATAAGTTAATAAACCTGAGACTGTTAAGATTTAAATTATTTAAGTTAATGTCATAGTGGAGGGCTTCATTAATGCCATAGTGAATCTTAGGATTGGAACTCAGTGGTACAATGTTAAGATCGGTATGCACACTTGTGATCCTAATCACCATATAGTTAGAGGGAGGGTCTTTAACCTGTTAAAATATTCAAGTAGCTTACAATAGTACATAGACCAACATTTGTAGTTGAATAGAAACTATGAATGACAACCGAAATAACAAAATTATCTATCACAATTCAACCGTTCAATCCCAATTATAATATACATATAAATTTAAAATACAAGAATAAAGATGACCAAGAAACTGACATATTAATTTGACACTCTTTCTTGATTAATTATTATAAAAATATGTCACTATAACAACAAAAATCCTCAAAATACACAAAGGCTCTTGGTATTTTTGTTTGAATTCTTCAAAATAATGTTTCGTTTGTATCAAATTTTTATGTGTATCTAAAACTTTGATGTTTTGCTTGGTTTACAGTGATTTAATACAAAATGAAAATTACAGAACATGGAAGAAGTAACTCTGAAACTGATAGGTGGGAAAATGAATGTAACGAAAGACATTTGAAAAATTACCTAGAACGTAACAACAAACAACGAGCAATATATGAGGATTAGATATTACAAGTTTGGAACTATAATTTAAATATTAAAAAAATAGCTCATCTTAAATAATAAACTACTTTGTTCTTATAAAGTTTTCGAAGATTGTTGCGGAAAAGAGTTTGTCAGAGATTATGACCGGCAACGCAGAATAAAGATGCAAAAATTCGTGACGAGAAGAAGTAAAAAAAAATCTACGTACTGGTTAGGATTTGACAACGTTTATTTTGCTATTTACGTTGTTTATTATCAAAATATATTCTTTTTTTTTGAATTAATTTGTCATGTGGTCAAATATTCTAATAGTAGGGCTAAATTTTAGGAGTAGAAATTATGAAAATGCATTTAATGCTCTTGTTCTTTACCTTGCCTATAAATAGATGGCTTTGCAGAATAAAAAAAACTTGTACCGAGCTTCCTTTCTATGCTCATATTTCCCTCTCTCTTGCTCTTGAATTTAGTAGCTCTTTTATAGTTTCTATTATTACTAGTGTATTACAATACGTTATCAGCATGAAGCCCTGCCGAAACTGAGAAGGTATAATTTTAATTTAAATGTACATATATATGAGTAGACGTGCTTACACCCTCTACATATAATTAAAATATATATATGACCGAAATAGACTTGGTTATACCCTCTACTAATAATTTAAATATATATGGCCGGAGTACCGCCTATTATTTTACGGTACCATTTAATTTTGGGTAATACCGAAGTATAGTGGGAACCTTAATTTATAATTTGCATAACTATTGGATAATAACTTTTTGCCCCTAACTAACTTATGCAGGATGGTCCACTTTAATTTATTATTGGTCGGAGATAACCTGCATACGTAGACGTCCGTATGGCGGGTGAAAATCTATTTGTAATTATATATATAGATCTGTTTATAATATCAATGATAATAATAATATATACATTGATTATTGCGTACTTGTTAACGCACCCGATTAACTAGGATTTTATGTAATATTTACATTGATGAATTAAAATTTAATAATTTTTGTGTTAATTCAGATTTAGTATGACAAATATTACAAGCTTGTCGTTCGTTGCCTTGGACATTTCTGGAGATAATTATTTATCATTGGTACAAGATGTAAAGTTGCATTTGGGTTCAAAGAAGTTAAGCGATACAATAGAGCCAGAAAATAAATCTACGGCTGAATAAAACTGTACCTCTATAATTTTTCTCCGACACCACATGCATGAAGATTTAAAATCTGAGTACTTGGAAGTCGAGGATCCCTTTATTTTATGGGAAAATCTAAAGGATAGATTCGATCACCAGAAACTAGTTTCTCTACCTGCAGCTGAAAATGATTGGGCTAATTTAAGGTTTCAGGATTTTAAGAGTGTCCGAGCATATAGCTCTGCTTTGTTCAAAATAAGTTTTAGGCTTATTATGTGTGGTGAGAAAGTTATGAAAAAAAGAAAAATCGATAAAATACTATCCACTTTTCACCCCAACAATATCAACTTAGCATAGTTGTACATGGAGCACAAATTTACTAAGTTCGGAGATCTTCTATCAACTCTCCTCGTTGCTGAACAGAATCATGAATTGGTGATTAAGAATCATCAATCCCGTCCAACAGGATCTGCCCCATTACCTGAAGTAAATAACATGTCATTCCTGCATAATGTACGTGGAAAAGGGTATAGAGGTGGACGGGGCCAAGGGTGGTACCATGGATGAGGTCGGAGCCACGGGCATTTTCATCCATATAACAACTCTGGTCACCGGAAGTGGCAATTTAAATCACAGAGTAAAAGAAAGGCACCGCGAGGAGGAAAAACTGAAAATATATGCTATAGGTGCGGCATGGATGGGCATTGGACACGTAATTGTCATGCCCCAGATCATCTTGTTAAGCTATACTGTACCAATCTTCTCAAAATTCAAAATAGAAAATGGTAGAAACAAATTTCGCCAACAATAACATAGATGATTTCCCGAGAATCACAACTGGAGGAATAAGCATTAATGGTCCGAATGAACCTAGCGAAACTCCCATATGGGAGGCTGAAGATTAGTTTCATATAATTACTATAGTAATGTGTATTGTGTGATTTATTTTGTTTGAACTATGTAGCATGTTACATTCTTATCAAATAAATTATGTTTCTTAATTTATACAGAATGGATTCTGAAGATATATGCATTGCTTATTATGGTACAACTCATACGATTTTACAGAACCGAAAATATTTTACCCAAATAACGAAAACCGAAGCTCAAGTCGGAACGATTTCCGACGTATCTAATATAATGGAAGGTTTTGGAAAATCTAGTTTCGTCCTACCTAATGGTACCCACATACACATTCCAAATGCATTATATTCTAGTAAGTCTACTAGAAATCTTCTTAGTTTTAAAGATATCCGACTCAACAATTTTCACATCGAAACTACCTCTGAGGCTGATAGAGAATATCTTCTTATTACTTCCACTAATCCTAGCAACAAGAAAATCTTAGAAAAATTTTACTCACTTTCATCAGGATTATATATGATGAAAATTAGAACTATTGAGTCACACAATTTCATTGCTTCCAAACTCATAGATCCAAAATCTTTTACACTTTAGCATAAAAGATTAGGTCATCCTGGTGTATCTATGATGCGTCCTATTATAGAGAATTCTACTGGTCAACCTCTTAGAGATTTTAAAATTCTTTCCAACAATGACCTTCCATGTTCAACATGTTCTTTAGGAAAATTGTTTACTCGACCATCCCCTACTAAAGTTCAGCTTGAAAGCCCAACTTTTCTAGAAAGGATCCAAGGCGACATATGTGGACCTATACACCCATCATCTGGCTCATTTAGGTACTTCATGGTATGTTGGATATATTTGAGATGTCATGTCTAATATGTTTCATGTTTAGTTTTCAGATCTTAACTAACAGGAAATATCAGTTCTTACTGGAATCAGGACTTACTAGAAGTCAGGACTTAAGGATATCAGAACTTAGATTATCAGAAGATAATATTAAAAGATGGATATCAGAACTTAAGTACTGGAGGACTAACAGTTAAGGAAAGAAGCTGATTTATAGGAAAGAAGATCAAGACTAATACAAAAAGAAGATATGCATGGAAAGAGTAGAGGACTAGAAGAATTGTATAAGATATCTGATTGATATATTTTAGGAGACATAATTATATTCCATATCAATTAGAATTTATCTCGTAACTGTGTGTCTATATAAACACAAACATAGGTTTACTCTATAAGAGTTACGATCAACGAGAAGATCATACGTTGTAACCTAGTAGTTCTCGTGATATTTGTTCATTACTGAGAGAGAACAGTTCCATTATAACAGAGTTTATTATATCGAATACATCTGTTTTCTATTACCTGTGCTTTAAATCGATTTGATTGTATTCTATACTGTATTCAACCCCCCTTCTACAGTGTTGTGTGACCTAACAAGTGGTATCAGAGCCTATCTCTTAACACACATACAGTAAAGATCCAAAACAATCATGTCTGAAGAAGCAGAAAATCCAACCAAGCCCGCCAAAATTGAAGAAACTCCAAAAAATCAAACCCA
Source organism: Apium graveolens (assembly GCF_009905375.1). Taxonomy (NCBI): domain Eukaryota; kingdom Viridiplantae; phylum Streptophyta; class Magnoliopsida; order Apiales; family Apiaceae; genus Apium; species Apium graveolens. Next base: position 24,882,305 of record NC_133654.1, on the reverse strand, counting down.
CAGTCAATATGAGACTATCAGGATTCCCATACTGAGACCTTCTGAGTATCTCATATGGAAAGTAAAGATGGCTATGTTTCTGGAAGCTACAGATCCAGAATACCTTGACAGAATTTATGAAGGACCGCATAAGCCAACCAAGCTCTCAGTTGTGGTTGCAGATCAGCCAATAAAGACCATACCAAAGGAGAAAAGTGAATACACAGCTGAAGATATCTCATCTATTGCCAAGGATGCAAAGATAAGGCATTTGCTGCATAGTGCCATTGATAATGTCATGTCGAATAGGGTAATTCAATGCAAGACTGTAAAGGAGATATGGGATGCTTTAGAAACAAGGTGTCAGGGAACTAATGCAATCAAGAAGAACATGAGGACTATATTCACTCAAGAGTATGAGCACTTTGACTCAAAAGCTGATGAGTCATTAACTAGTTTATATGACAGATTTGTCAAACTCTTGAATGATCTATCACTGGTGGACAAGGAATATGATCTTGAAGATTCAAATCTTAAATTCCTTTTAGCTCTTCCTGAAAGTTGGGATTTAAAGTCAACTACTATAAGAGACAACTATGCTCTTAATGAAACTACTCTTGATGAAATTTATGGTATGCTCAAGACTCATGAACTTGAGATGGATCAAAGAAGCAAGAGGCATGGGATAAAGTCAAGGACGGTTGCTCCTAAAGCTGAGGAGGAATCCCCTAAAGTGGCTGCCTCAAAGAAAGGAAAAGGAAAGGCTCTCATCATAAAGTCTGATTCAGATTCATCAAGTTCTGATGATGATGATGACTCAGAAACTGAAAGTTTATCTGAAGTAGATGCCGATGAAGAGATGATGAAATTGTGTGCTCTTATGGTGAAGGGTATCACAAAGATAGACTACAGGAAATTCAGAAAGGGAAAGAAGTTTTCCAGGAAAGGTAGAAGTTCTAATAAGAAGGGCTTCCGAAAATCTGAAGGCAAAGGAGGAAAGTCTGACAGAGGAGATTACTCAAATGTCAAATGCTAACTGCAAGAAAGGAAAGAGTGACAAAGGCAAGGCTCTTGTCACAAAGAAGAAAAACTGGACAAACACTTCAGATTCTGAAGATGAGGAGAACTATGCCTTGATGGCAAATGCTGATAGCAGTTCTGATGCTGCTGAGTTAAAGGTACCTCAAACAACTTATGCCTTTCACACTGATGATATTACTGAGTTGAGATTATATCTTAAAACCATGTTTATTAGCTATAGAGATCAAACTTTAACATGTGAAAGATTAACTTCTGAAAATATTGCTTTTAAAAAGAGGAATGATTATTTAGAAAAAGAGTTAGTCATGTTCCATCAAAATCAGAAAGAAAGAGATGATGTTTTTTATGTTAGAGATGAAGTGCTAAAAATGAATAAATCTCTTAAAACTGAGTTAGAAAAGGAGAGAGAGATTATCAGGACTTGGACTAACTCTGGAAGAGCAACTCAGGATATACTAAGTAGTGGAAACTGGAAAGAGGGCTTAGGTTATGGAGATGAGAAAAGTGAAAAAGGAACTGAACAAGTTAAGCCAATTATTGTTAAACAGACTACTAAGCCAAAGGTAAATCCTGTTAAATTTGTAGCTAAAACTGTAAAGTCTGATTCTGAAAAGATGAAAGATATTGAGACAAAAGTGATAGCAGAGTCAACTTCTGACAAATTAGAACAGAATAAACCAATTGAAGTTAACATAGGCTTAATGACTAAGAAGCAGCTTAAACATAAGCTGAAAGAGATTACCAGTGTAAACAAGGTAAAGGTAGCTAGGAAAAATAGCAATGGAAAGGAAGGTGTGAATAAAAGCAACAATTATATGCCTGTTCTTAATGCTCCTAGAAAGAAATGCTATAACTGTGGAAACTCTAACCATCTGGCCTCTTTTTACAGGAAGAATAAGAATATAAACTCCTTACCTTCTAAATCAGGAGTTAAGAGTCAGTCTCTTAGGTTTAAGCCACAAAATCCTTGTTTTCATTGTGGTAGTATATGGAATTCCATTTATACTTGCAAGGAATATCATAGTTTGTACTATGATTATTATCAGATAAAACCTTCTGTGAAGAAAGTTGCTTTAATTCCTTCTAGTGTAAAGTATGATGCAAAGTATGATACTGTTAATACTAATAAGAAAAATGTTAGCATAAACTCTGATGTTAAATCCGCTGCAAATGTTAACAAACTTAAAAAGGCCAAAGGATCCAAGCAAGTCCGGGTCCTTAAAACTAACAATTAGTGGTCTTTGTGATTGCAGGGCAACAGGAAGAACATCCTAGTTCTGGACAGTGGATGTTCAGGACATATGACTGGAAATAAAGCCCTGTTATCAGACTTTGTGGAGAAAGCTGGCCCAGGAGTTTCTTATGGAGATGGTAACATGGGGAAAACTTTGGGATATGGTAAGATCAATCATGGGAATGTCATCATTGAATCAGTAGCTCTTGTCTCAGGACTTAAACACAATCTGTTGAGTATAAGTCAAATCTGTGACAGAGCTTATCATATGGATTTCTTTGAAGAACACTGTGAAGTTATAAGTAATTCTACATGCAAAGTGGTTCTAAAAGGATACAGGCATGGTGACATTTATGAAGCCAGACTTTCAACAAGTACCGATGGTTCTGCAATCTGTCTGTTGAGTAGAGCATCAATTGAAGAAAGTTGGAATTGGCACAAGAAACTCTCTCATTTAAATTTCAACAATATGAATGAGCTTATAAAGAAAGATCTTGTGAGAGGACTACCAAAAACAGTATTTTCTCCTGATGGTCTTTGTGATTCATGTCAGAAGGCAAAACAAAGAAAATCTTCTTTCAAGAGCAAAACTGAGTCATCAATTCTTGAGCCTTATCACATACTGCATGTTGATCTATTTGGTTCAGTCAATTTCATGTCTATTGCAAAGAAGAAATATGCTATGGTTGTAGTGGATGAGTTCACAAGATACACTTGGGTGTATTTTTTGCACAAGAAGACTGAAACAGCATCTACTCTAACTGATCATGTCAAACAGTTGGATAAATTGATCAAAGATTCTGTTAAAATCATAAGGAGTGATAATGGCACTGAGTTCAAAAATTCAATCATGGAAGAGTTCTGCAAAGATCATGGAATCAAACAGGAATTTTCTGAACCTGGAATTCCACAGCAAAATGGAGTTGTAGAAAGAAACAACATGACTCTTATTGAAGCTGCACGAACAATGCTTGATGAAGCAAAGCTACCATCCTATTTTTGGGCTGAAGCTGTGCAGACTGCTTGTTTTACACAAAATGCTACACTCATAAAAAAACATGGAAAACACCATATGAGATGGTGAAGAAAAAGAAGCCAAATCTGAAATACTTTCATGTATTTGATTGCAAGTGTTTTGTTCTTAAGACTCATCCTGAGCAGCTGTCAAAATTTGATCTAAAAGATGATGAAGGAATTTTTGTTGGATATCCACTTTTCATAAAAGCCTTCAGAGTCTACAATTTAAGAACAAGGATTGTCATGGAATCTATCAATATCTCTTTTGATGATAAGAAGATTACTGGACTTGAAGATTTCAATGATCATGATCAGCTGAGATTTGAGAATGAAGATTTAAATTCTGATTCTGGAAATTCTGATGACTTAAATCCTGATCTTGTAAGTTCTGATGGATTAAGTTCTGATGTCATTGATTCTGTGGTAACAACTCCAAAGGAAAACGCACCTGTCCAGAGGGAGCAAGCTGAAGAACCTACCACATCTCAAGACTCTCGAGAAGCATCAGAACCTTTCTCTGGCTCTTCAAATTCTGATTCATCTAATTCTGATGAGCCAAGTTCTGATAATTTTGGAAGCTCTAATTCTTCAACTCCTGAAAAATTAAACTCAAATTCTGAAGTTTCAGAGAGCATAACTACAGGGGGAGCATCAGAAAATACTGATGGAGACAACATGGATCATGGGGGAGGATCCAGTTCTAGAGATCAACTTCCATCTGCAAGGAAATGGACTAAAGCATACACACACACACACACACACCTGATTTAATCATTAGAGATCCAGAAGCAGGTGTCAGAACTAGAACTGCAACTTCAAATAAATGTCTCTATCATTCTTTTCTATCTCAGACTGAACCAAAAAAAGTGGAAGAAGCTCTTCAAGATGCTGATTGGGTGCAAGCAATGCAGGAAGAGTTAAATGAATTTGAAAGAAATAAAGTTTGGACCCTAGTGCCAAGACCAAAGAACAGATCAGTTATTGGTACAAAATGGGTCTTCAGAAACAAAACTAACAGTGATGGCATAATTACAAGGAATAAAGCAAGACTGGTTGCTAAAGGCTACTCTCAACATGAGGGTATTGATTACGATGAAACATTTACACCAGTTTCTAGATTAGAAGCCATAAGGATCTTTTTGGCTTATGCTTCTCACAAGAAGTTTAAAGTCTTTCAAATGGATGTGAAAAGTACTTTTCTCAATGGAGAATTGGAAGAAGTGGTATATGTTAAACAACCTCCAGGCTTTGTAGATCCTAAATTTCCCAATCATGTCTACAGGCTTGACAAAGCACTTTATGGCCTTAAGCAAGCTCCAAGAACATGGTATGCATCTTCAGCTCAATTCCTTCTGGAAAGTGGATTTCACAGAGGCACAATTGACAAGACTTTATTCTACCTCAACCATGGAAAGGACTTACTTTTGGTACAGATATATGTTGATGATATCATATTTGGTTCTACTAATTCCAAACTGTGTGAGAAGTTTGCAAATCTAATGCAGTCAAGATATCAAATGAGTATGATGGGAGAACTCAGCTATTTTCTGGGCCTTCAAGTCAAGCAAACTGAAGAAGACACTTTTATCTGTCAATCCAAGTACACCAGAAATTTACTGAAGAAATTTGGAATGCAAGACTGTTCAACTGCATCCACTCCCATGGCCACTGCAACCAAGTTAGATAAGGATACTGGTAAATCAGTAGATATTACTAACTACAAAGGTATGATTGGCTCATTACTCTATCTAACTGCAAGTAGACCTGATATCATCTATGCTACCTGTCTTTGTGCAAGATTTCAGGCTGATCCAAGAGAACCTCATCTAATAGCTGTGAAAAGAATTTTCAAGTACCTTAAGGGTACATCTGAACTAGGACTGTGGTCTCCTAGGGAATCAAATTTTAAGCTAATTGGTTACTCATATACAGATTTTGCAGGATGCAAAATAGACAGGAAAAGCACTAGTGGAAGCTGCCAATTTCTTGGAGGCAGATTGGTTTCTTGGTTTAGCAAGAAACAAAAGTCAATTTCCACATCAACTGCAGAAGCAGAATATATTGCTACAAGAAGCTGTTGTGCACAGATTCTTTGGATGAAGAATCAATTACTGGATTATGGGTTAGAATTTTCTAAAATCCCTATTTACTATGATAATCAAAGTGCTATTGCTATGACAGGTAATCCAGTTCAACATTCAATGACAAAGCACATCAGCATTAGGTACCATTTCATAAGGGAACATGTGGATGAAGGTACAGTGGAATTGCATTTTATTCCAACAGATCAACAGCTAGCAGATATCTTCACAAAACCACTATGTGAAGCTACTTTTATAAGATTGGTAAATAAACTTGGAATGGTTTTAGGTTCTTTCTCTAAATCTGCTTAGTTTTTGTTCTCATGCATCAGACTTTATGATCAGTATTTATAGATTATATTATCTATATATAATCTGTGCTTAATTTGAAAATTTCATTAAATGCTGATTGTTATCTGATGTGGATTTATATACTCTGATAAGTGTTTTGAATGTCTTGTGGCTATTCAATCCAATAAGGATAACTGTGCTAGATGCTGACCTAGTAGTCTTTAATATACTAGAAATCCCATGTTTGAATTAGTTGTTTATGTGGAAACTCATTAACACAAGCAAATTCTGATATTGAGCTTAGTCAAGTTTACTTTGTGTATATCTTATTACTAAGTCACAAACTAGATTCTTGTTTCTTATCTGTCAAATTATGATGTCAGTAAATCTTAAGAATGAACTAAGTGCTGATAAGCCTCACTTATCAAAAGAAAAGAAAAGAAAAGAATAAAAGTTAGGTACTCCTTTGAGATCTAGAGTAAAAATGTGGAAGGGAAGACCCGAGTGCATTGCTGGTATTAAGTTATATGTATTAGAAAGCAAAATTTTTCTTGGTGACTTTTCACACTCTATGATTACTGGAGAAATACTCTGATGACAGCATAAATTCTGATAAGCAGTCGTGACTCACTTACATTGAGAAGCCACTGTAAAAAGGAATTTCAAAAGATGCATAAAATGAGCACAAACAGTTGAGGTGGACTCTTGCATAAATTTGTTCTATAGTAGGCATCATGACTGATGACATATTTTAAGCATTTTTCTGAGTTATGCCTTATTTCTAAGATGTACTGAAGTTTATCAGACTTTAATCTTTATCTGATATTTTGCTGAATGCACACACACTTTCACTCCATATGAATGATGAAAATTACTGTGGTGATTAAGTTGTTGTTGACAAACAGTTAAGTGTCATTTGCATAAATTCTGAGGACAAGTTCTGATGATTAAATTCTGAAGAAAATAAGTCAGTATTTGTATGAAGAATTACAGAACAAGATATTCACTTTTTGAGTATAGAAGCCATGTTCAGATGACTATTAAAATCTGATATAAGTTAAGTTCTGATATTAAATCTTGATGGAATCTTTGATGCTTATGTGGCATTTTTCTTTACTTGACTTATTTGTGGTAAAATCTGAAACAGTCATATTTAAATCAGAATAAATTTGGGTGAGATAAAAATAGTCAAAATCATTATGGGTTAGTGGTTAACGTGTATGTCTTGAAAAAATGCATGTGCACAGTAATTGTTAATTATTTCCCGTGCCCATTAACTCTTGCTTTAGATCTTTTACTGACTGTTATTATTACATATCGGTCTAGGGAAACGAGGCATAATTATTTTTCTCAATCGTTAAACAGTTATCGCGTCCCTTGGTATTCTATTGGCTATTTAAACCGACTATTCATCCCAACCAAAACATCTTCCATTTTCTCACAAACTCACTCTCTTTTTTATTTTCATCAACAAAAATGGTTTGTTTCAACTAGTTCCTGAACTTTGAAACTTTCAATATCGAGTTGTGATGATTGGCAACAGGAGTGACATGTCACCTCCATTCCTGAAGAGCTCTGGAACTCAGTTCCAAAAGAGGTTCGCACAGACCTCTTGTTCTTTTCGATGGACTACCACCTCCATCTTGATCGTTTGGAAGAAGAAATGAGAGAAGCTCTCCGTCAGCAAGAACGGATCATCCGACTTGCAGTGCTCTTCGTCAGCAGCAAAAGGAGCTAATCGATAGGTTTTCTTAGACTAGGACTAAGGCTGTTGATGTTAAGAATCTTAGAATAGGACTATCTTGTAATTTTTTCATGTAATTGATAAATTTCATGAAATGTACTCATCTGATATATTAATGAAATTTCTTTTAATTGCAAGATTTGGTCTTTGTTTCTCAAATTATGTGATTGTGCATGTTTTAATTGCAATTTGTTAATCTTTACTTCATCGATTTTTAACTTTATCCTGTGATGAATGTTTTGATTCAATTATGGTCAATAATAAATTTTGATGATTTGAGGAAACAGTTGAAGCACGGGTTCATGCATCTGAACCTGTGACAGTTGAAGCTGAGAATGTTACTTCTCAGAAAGAGAAAGCAGCTCAAAGTTCTGATACTTTGAAAAGGAAATCTGTAAATTTTGATGCTGCTGAAGCAACTCCTTCATTGGCAAGGAGATTGAAGAAAATGAAGGTTAGGAGGTATTTGGCTAAGGCTATATTAGAAGATACTAAAGAAGCTGAGGAAGGGGATCAGGAATCTCTCTCACAAGAACCAATTATCATTGAAGCCCTTCCAGCTCAAGCCAAAGACACTGCTAATGAGGATTTAGGAATAACTTTTATGTAATCTGTTTTGATTTCATTGATATTAATAAAAGACTTGTTTTGTTTTTATTGCGGGATCTATCTATTTAAATGTTTAAATAAGATATACCACAGTTTAGAGTAAAGCTTTTTATGGATTATGATGAGATCATAATAATGAGACCTAAAAGATGATAACTCTAAACTTAAATATTTCCTGGTCGTAGGATTACTAACTGGTAATTAGTAATCCGCAAAGATCGGTACATACTATGCTTGCTTCATTATGAAGGATGTCTGTTCTCATAGACATTTGTGTGGTGACACTATAGCTAGTATGTAGGTGCTTATTATAGAATAAGTTCACTGAACATGACTCACACAGCTGAACAACTGATGGAGTTCACTCACGTGTCAGCAGTTGTTCACATAGTGATAGTTGTACAAGTATCCTTAGACTTGAGGTCATCATAGTCATCTTGGGTACACTGAACTACGCTTTGGTTTAGTTCTTAGTCTCCAGGGACAATTATAAGGGCTCTACTGGGTATAGGAATTTGTACACGAAGATAGTGTATGATCAATAAAGGATCTACCCCTTCCAGTGAAGAAAGAGAATGTTCAATGCTGATCCACTTATGCTAGTTCAGGAATCTCTGGCCAGAGTGAATGAAATTAGAAAGGAGTTTCTAATTTACATTAAATAGAACTAAGCATAGTGAATGGGAAAGCAAATGATTAAATAAGATAGGCTTGACACAAGTTCCATGCCTTGTATTTAATCGTGATATTGCAGGGTAGAAGGAATTGATTGTACGGTAACTACTCTCTAAATAGGTTCTTGGTATTCTAAGCAGTGAATCGTATTATCCGGATAGTCGCGATATGCTGAGAAGTATCCCTCACGATGTAGAATAAATATGATTAATTTATTAATTAATCATATTTAATGAATTAGAGAATTTTTATAAATAATGATAAAATAGTTTTATTATTATTTATTTCTACTACCGGCTTAATATTGAACCTACAAGGTCACACCATAAAAGAGAATGATTTAATGGTGGAGGAATTAATTAATAATGGCTGGTAATTATTTATTTGTGAAATAAATAATTTAATAATCGATTAAATGAGATTTAATTAATTCTTAATATTATTAATTAAGAATTTAATTTTGGAAATTAAATCAAGTGAGAGAATTATTTTTCTAAAGTGTTTCGAAAAGGGATTAATGATTAAAAGGTGTTAGTTAATTGGTTAATAAGAATAATCAATTAAAGGGTTAATAATAATAATATTTTATGAAAAATTTTCAGCTGAAAATTTTGTCTATAAATATACTATTATAAACCCTATTTGCCTCAACCCAAATAATTAACCCTAATTCTAAAGTTGAACAAGAGGGAGGCAACTAATTCTCTCAACCTCTTCCTCCTCCATCACATTGTACTCTTGGTGGATACCGGTGGAGTGCTTCACACTTGAGGAGCAGCTGCCAGGGATTTCCGTTCACTGTTCTTGGATCGCTATTAAAGACCTCCATCTTTCCATTAACGTAAAGCTTCTTAAGGTAAACATACTGAACTACGAATTAAATATTATTTTTCGCATGGATCCTGCGGAGGGTTTCGGTTTTTATTTAAGATTTAAATTTACATTTTCGTTACGTTTATGTGCTAAAAACCTTCAGTTACCCCTCCTGTCTCTACTATTAAAGCTACAGATGATGCTAAAGAACAAACTGATAATTCTGAAATAGACATTCATAATTTGAATATACCTTAAGTTCTTTATCTGAAAAGTTTTTAATTCGTTTATGTGTTTAACTGTTTTCGATATATGAGCATGTACGTGATTCGCCATGATTTGATGTTGATATAATATGCTTATATATGTATGGTTTTGAATATATGATATTCATGTGAGTTGTATAATCATAAGATGATTATGTAATCTGTATATATACTGATATATACATGATTTATGTTTGTTCTAATTATGAGAATCATATTAGATACGGATTCTGAATTGGCTGCTGTAGATTTGCTGAAATCTGGGTCTGGTGTCCGATTTACGCAAACGAATACCCTATTCCATAGGTAAACGAGCGTATGAACAAAACTGATAGCTAAAGCTATCAACGACTCGTCTGTAAGGTGTTTGACGTCGTTTACTGCCCGTTAACAGTGATGCTTGTTTTTCTGATTTGATTCTGATTTTTCTAATTTTTCTGATTTTTGTCATATTTTTTTTTATGAATAGATCATGGATAATATGATATGTTAAGATCAGATTATGTGTTTTAACATGCTTTTATGTGTTGTATGAGCATGGTGGATGGTTATGGCCTTTCGACCTTAGTGTAATGGTTTTGGTTTTGGTTTTAAATACGACTTGCATGTCGTCAATCTTTGTAATCATAAATCTCGAATGTAACTCGAGTTATTCTTGTAAGTTCATTAGATTAGTTTTACTTTTAATCTATATAATTTAATTGAAGACTCAAGAAGGCTATCCAATGGAGGTGATACAAGAAGAAGACGAGGCATACAAGAAGTCTAAACAAAGAAGAAGACTTATGTAATAAGTAGTTGTATTTATTTCCATCACCATATTAGATTGACCTTGATCTTTATCATGAGCTTGATAAAGATCACATAGGATGGGGCCCATAACCAAACACATTTACTTTATTGCACTTTACATTTACTTGTTTATTTAATTTTATATATGAGATATATGCCTATGTTTACCATGCGATGATAGATTTAGGTGAACTTAAATCAATATAAGGCGTGCTCTAGAAAATCTAGAATAGGAATCGTTTCTTGCCTTAACAATAATATTATGAATACAATCATGAGATTCTTGTGTTTATGAAACACGTAATTAAATATAAATTTTCAATATTGAGAGAAAGGATGATTTTGTCAAAAGCAGATTTCTATCTGTAAGAAAGGGGTATTAAGTGACGCCTCTTGACAATGCTCCCCCCGATCTGAGAATCATCTGATTATCGATTATTGATTTGAAATATTTAATTTAAAAGGAAGAATCTCTTTATAATATGATTATGATTGTAACATAATATAATCCCTCTAAAATTAAATAATATCAAGTAGTAATTGGCCAATGACACAACGGGCTTGTGTCAGTCATAGCCTTCCAACATGGTAGAAAGTGGTTCTTATTTTTAAATCATTGTCATTTCATGCTACAGCCGAAGGCTTTGATTTCGAAATAAGAAATACTTGTCTATTACATAGAGATGTGTACATTGAATTAGAATCTAAAGGTCGGTACGTGCTACAGCCGTGGGCCGTTGGAGACTGATTCAATTGTACAAAATGTTGGGTTAGACTTGACTTAGAATATTGAGTTTGTCGTGCTACAGCCGTGACTCAATTATTCAAGAGGCTAAAGTTTTATTACGGAATAACATAAGATGTAAATGACAATAGTTGTCTGCCTACTGAACATCACATGACATTTCGTGCTATAGCCGAGGTTGTGTAATGGAATGTAGGATCCCTATTCCCACTAGCATTATGAATGCTTAATTTTCACTTAGGGGTTGTATAAATTAGATAAACTAGTGGGAGCCACTTATGAATAAAGACCCAATTCATATAGTGTCTTGAAATGAAATTGAATATTTGCTAAGTGTTGTTATATGTTCATCATTTACAGATTTACCATATTCGTTATATCTTCTGCATTATCACTCCGGAGTATACTAGATGCTCACAAGTTGACTGGTCCTAATTTTGCTGACTGGCTTCGAAACTTGAGAATTGTTCTCAGGGTTGAGAAGCTGGAATATGTGCTTGACTCACCTAAGCATACTGAACCTGCTAGCGATGCACATAATGATGAACATGTTGTGTATCGTAAGTGGATAGATGATGCAAATGTTGCTCAATACATCATGCTAGCTTCCATGAACATTGAGCTACAGATGCAACATGAGCATATGGATGCTCACACTATCCTTATGCATCTACAAGAGTTGTATGATGTGGCAGGGAGGACAGCTCGATATGAGATATCGAAGGAACTGTTCGGTTGTAGGATGTGTGAGGGATCATCTGTGAATGACCATGTACTTAAGATGATCAATTTGATTGAACGTCTTGGACAACTTGGTTTTGTCATGGATGGGGAGCTGAGCCAAGACTTGGTCTTGCAATCACTTCCGAGTTCATTCTCGCAGTTTGTTATGAACTTTCACATGAATAAGCTGGATGTCAGCATGCCTAAACTCTACAACATGTTGAAGACTGCGGAATCAAATTTCCCCCCTAAGAAGAGTTATGTTCTTCTAATTGGTGAAGGTTCCAATCTTAAGAAAAGGAAGAAGAACCCTTCCAAGAAGAAGAAAGTAGGTGAGAAAAAGCCGGTTCCACCAAAAGCTGAAGACCCCAAGAGTAAAGCTGTTTGGTTTCACTATAACAAGGTGGGGCACTGGAAGAGGAACTGCAAGGTTTACCTTGCAGAATTGAAGAAGAAGAAGGGTAGTGAGACTACCGCTTCTGATTCAGGTATGTTCATGATCGAAGTTAATATGTCACTAAGTCAAATTTCTACTTGGGTATTAGATACCACCTATGGTTCTCATATTTGCAATTCGTTGCAGGGACTAAGGAGAAGTAGGACTCTTGAAGAAGAGGAGCTGATTCTACAGATAGGAAATGGAGCAAGAGTTGCTGCTGAAGCTGTAGGATCATTTCATTTACATATGCCTACGGGCAAGACTATTGTTCTAAATAATTGTTATTTTGTTCCCTCGATTGTGAGGAATATTATTTCTATTCCATGTTAGACTTGGCTGGATTTTCGTTTGTTATTCAGAATAATAAATGTTCAATTCTTAGAGATAACGTTCTTTATGGAAGTGGTATTTTAAACAATGGTATGTATGTATGTGACGTAAAGCATAATTTACTACAAATTGAACATACTGATGAAAGAAAAAGGGATGATGAAAATCTCACTTTCTTGTGGCACTGCGGACTTGGTCATATTAGTGAAAATAGACTGCGGACATTGCATAAGGAAGGGTTACTTGACCCCTTTGATTTTGAATCATATCCTACATGCGAGTCTTGTCTATTGGGTAAAATGACCAAATCTCCATTTAGTGGACATGGAGAGAGGGCTGTAGATTTTCTAGGATTGGTACACACAGATGTATGTGGACCAATGTTTACGCAAGCCATGGGTGGATTTTCATACTTCATTGCTTTCATAGATGATCGATCTAGATTCATATATGTGTATTTGATGAAACACAAGTCTGAAGCCTTTGAAAAGTTCAAAGAATATAAGTATGAAGTGGAGAAACAAACCAAACATAGTATTATAACTCTTCGATCAGATCGAGGTGGTGAATACTTGAATAGAGAGTTTCTAGCTTATCTCAAAGAAAATGGTATAGTCTCCCAGTGGACTCCTCCATATACTCCACAGTTGAATGTGGTATCTGAAAGGAGAAATCGAACTTTGTTAGATATGGTTCGGTCCATGATGAGCTATGCGAATCTTCCAGTATTCCTTTGGGGTTATGCACTGGAAACCTCAGCATATTTACTAAATAAAGTGCCTTCCAAATCTGTTCCTCAAACTCCATATGAGATATGGAAAGAAAGGAAACCGAGTCTTAAACACGTTAAGATTTGGGGATGTCCAGTTTATGTCAAGAAAGTTGACCCAGATTAGCTGGATTCTCGATCTGTAAAATGTAATTTTGTGGGATATCCTAAAGAGACTTTAGGGTATTACTTTTACACCGATTATCGGGTGTTTGTCTCCGACATGCTACCTTCTTGGAAAAGCAGTTTATCCTTGAAGGAAACAGTGGGAGCAAAATTGAACTTGATGGAGTTCAAGAAGCATAAACTACTACGGATCAAGTGGAAACAACTGTTCAGACTGAACAACCTTCTGTGGAACAACCCATTCGTAGGTCAGAGAGAGTGTCTCGCCAACCTGAGAGGTATTATGGCCTTATCATTGAGAATGACAATGAGTTATCAATCATTGATGATGACGACCCTGTGACCTATAATGAGGCTATGAGTAGTTTTGACTCAGAGAAATGGCATAGTGCCATAAAATCTGAAATGGAATCTATGTATACCAACCAAGTATGGACTCTGGTTGAGGCGCCTAAAGGTGTTAAGCCTATTGGGTGCAAGTGGGTATACAAAAGAAAGATTGGAGCAGATGGGCATGTGGAGACCTATAAGGCCAGGCTCGTGGCAAAAGGATTCAGACAAAGGCAAGGGATTGACTTTGATGAAACTTTTTTGCCTGTAGCCTTGTTAAAATCAATTCGGATTTTACTTGTGATTGCTGCTTACTACGACTATGAGATCTGGCAAATGGACGTGAAAACGGCCTTCCTCAATGGGAAACTTGAAGAGGAAGTGTATATGACACAGCCAGAGGGTTTTCTTTCCAAGGGAAATGAACACCTAGTGTGTAAGCTGCTGTGAACCATATATGGTTTAAGGCAAGCTTCTCGTAGATGGAACATCCGTTTTGATGAAACAATCAAAGAGTTTGGTTTTATCAAAAATATAGATGAATCATGTGTCAACAAGAAGGTTAGTGGAAGCGCGGTAACATTTCTTGTATTATATGTGGATGACATACTTCTTATAGGAAATGATATACCGATGCTACAATTAGTCAAAGTATGGCTATCAAAGAACTTTACCATGAAGGACTTGGGAGAAGCATCCTACATTCTCGGTATGAAGATCTATAGAGATAGATCTAGAAGAATGATAGGTCTTACCCAGGGTACATACATCCAGAAAGTGCTTAAAAGGTTAAGCATGGAAAACTCCAAAAGAGGTCTCATACCGATGAGCCATGGAGTGTCCCTTTCCGAAAAAATGTCTCCTAAGACACCTGAGGAAAGAGAGCGTATAAGTAAGATTCCTTATGCTTCAGTAATAGGATCTATCATGTACGCGATGTTATGTACAAGGCCTGATGTTGCTTATTCAATTAGTGTGACGAGCATATATCAGTCCAATCCAGGTGAAGACCTCTGGAAAGCAGTGAAAAACATCCTTAAGTACTTGCGAAGGACTCAGGACATTTTTCTTGTTTTTGGTGGTGAATCTGAGTTGAAAATAGAGGGTTATACTGACTCTAATTTTCAATCAGAAAGTGATAGCAAATCCATGTCAGGGTACGTGTTTACTCTGAATGGTGGTGCAATTCAGATTGTTGAAAGAGGAGATGTCAACGTCAAGAGAGTTGACACACATAACAACGTAGCAGACCCACTCACAAAGCCACTTTTTCAGAGTCACTTTGATCGTCATAAAGATAAGATGGGTATTACATACCAGAGTGATTGGCTTTAGTACAAGTGGGAGATTGAAAGAGATATGTCCTAAGTCCAATCATGTATGAGGATTTAGGAATAACTTTTATGTAATATGTTTTGATTTCATTGATATTAATAAAAGACTTGTTTTGTTTTTATTGCGGGCTCTATCTATTTAAATGTTTAAATAAGATATACCACAGTTTAGAGTAAAGCTTTTTATGGATTATGATGAGATCATAATAATGAGACCTAAAAGATGATAACTCTAAACTTAAATATTTCCTGGTCCTAGGATTACTAACTGATAATTAGTAATCCGCAAAGATCGGTACATACTATGCTTGCTTCATTATGAAGGATGTCTGTTCTCATAGACATTTGTGTGGTGACACTATAGCTAGTATGTAGGTGCTTATTATAGAATAAGTTCACTGAACATGACTCACACAGCTGAACAACTGATGGAGTTCACTCACGTGTCAGCAGTTGTTCACATAGTGATAGTTGTACAAGTATCCTTAGACTTGAGGTCATCATAGTCATCTTGTGTACACTGAACTATGCTTTGGTTTAGTTCTTAGTCTCCAGGGACAATTATAAGGGCTCTACTGTGTATAGGAATTTGTACACGAAGATAGTGTATGATCAATTAAGGATCTACCCCTTCCAGTGAAGGAAGAGAATGTTCAATGCTGATCCACTTATGCTAGTTCAGGAATCTCTGGCCAGAATGAATGAAATTAGAAAGGAGTTTCTAATTTACATTAAATAGAACTAAGCATAGTGAATGGGAAAGCAAATGATTAAATAAGATAGGTTTGACACAAGTTGCATGCCTTGTATTTAATCGTGACATTGCAGGGTAGAAGGAATTGATTGTACGGTAACTACTCACTGAATAGATTCTTGGTATTCTAAGCAGTGAATTCGTATTATCCTGATAATCGCGATATGCTGAGAAGTATCCCTCACGGTGTAGAATAAATATGATTAATTTATTAATTAATCATATTTAATAAATTAGAGAATTTATATAAATAATGATTAAATAATTTTATTATTATTATTTATTTCTACTACCGGCTTAATATTGAACCTACAGGGTCACACCATAAAAGAGAATGATTTAATGGTGGATGAATTAATTAATAATGGCTGGTAATTATTTATTTATGAAATAAATAATTTAATAATTGATTAAATGAGATTTAATTAATTCTTAATATTATTAATTAAGAATTTAATTTTGGAAATTAAATCAAGTGAGAGAATTATTTTTCTAAAGTGTTTAGAAAAGGGATTAATGATTAAAAGGTGTTTTAATTATTAGTTAATTGGTTAATAAGAATAATCAATTAAAGGGTTAATAATAATAATATTTTATGGAAAATTTTCAGCTGAAAATTCTGCCTATAAATATACTATTATAAACCCTATTTGCCTCAACCCAAATAATTAACCCTAATTCTAAAGTTGAACAAGAGGGAGATAACTAATTCTCTCAATCTCTTCCTCCTCCATCACATTGTACTCTTGGTGGATACAGTTGGAGTGCTTCACACTTGAGGAGCAGCTGCTAGGGATTTCCGTTCACTGTTTTTGGATCGCTATTAAAGACCTCCATCTTTCCATTAACGTAAAGCTTCTTAAGGTAAACATACTGAACTATGAATTAAATATTATTTTTCGCATGGATCTTGCGGAGGGTTTCGGTTTTTATTTAAGATTTAAATTTATGTTTTCGTTGCGTTTATGTGCTAAAAACCCTTCAATTACCCCTCCTGTCTCTCCTATTAAAGCTACATATGATGCTAAAGAACAAACTGATAATTCTGAAATAGATATTCATAATTTGAATATACCTGAAGTTCTTTATCTGGAAGCTCCATCTACATCAAAGACACCAGCTCTGGAGATAAATTCTGCTGATCAGAATTTAAATGATGTTATTCCTGAATCTCCAGTTGCTTCACACATTGTTGAGCTATCAGAACAGAATGAGTCCTCCTCAAGTTCTGATGACAGTGTTTCTGCTGAGACTCCAGTACCTATTCTGGGCAAGGAAGAATTGGTGAAGAAGTTTGTTGAAAAGGAAGCACCTATTCCTTGGGAGGATACTCACAGAGGTGTTGAGTGGACCAAGAAGTGGAATGAATCAGATTTTATTCCATGTTCTAAAGTTCTGACAGAGTATATTGCAAAAGCTGATGAGTTGCTCACAAATGCTGATTTCAAGACACAACTCAAGATCACAGCTCTGTCTACAAAACATCTTCAAGGTCTACATACTTCTACTCATGAAAAGGTTGATATGCTCAGAGAACAAGCTGATAAGCTAGATCTACAGATCAAGCTTGACAAGAACAGGTATATCAGATCTATTTCTGAAAAAGTTGAAGCCATTGAGAAAACTCAAGAGAAGCAACAGACCCAAATTGCTGAGGTTCTGGCTAATCAAACATCTCAGAAAGCTCAATTAGATGAAATCCAATCTTCAGTTGAACTTCTACTTTCTCTCTTACTTCCTGATGATGCCAAAAAGGGGGAGAAGGTAGTTAAGTCCAATTGCTCACCTACTCAAGAACTGAAGAAAAAGGATGATAAAGGTGATGACCAGGGAAACTCTGAAAAGAGCATAGGTCAAAGAAAAGTTCAAGGGAAATCTTCTATTCAGAACAAGTCAAGTTCTGATGCTGTGAATGCTCAAAGACTGAAGTCAAGTGGTTTTAAATTAAGTCTGATGTCAAGTTCTGATATTCTGATTCATTTAGGATCTGAAGACTCTCAGAGGTTTTTGCAAACTTTGAAGTTAAAAGGGAAGCAGACTACTGTTTATTACAAATATCCTAAAATCCAGACACTTGATGAGGAGATAGCAAGAAGATTATTTTTGAAACATAATCCAGGAATGGATTTAGAAACTCTCAAGGAGGAAGAAGCTATATTTGCTGCTGAGAAGACAAATCCTAAGTCTAAAGCTTCTGATACAAAGAAACCTCCAAGGCCTAAGGAAAAAGGCATTGTGATCAAGGAAAAGTTAAATTCTGAAACTTCAAAGTTCAAGACTAGATCACGGACTGAGAGTGATTCCAAAGACAAAGGGAAAGGAAAAGTTTATGAACCAACCAAGACACTGGACTTGAAAACTTCTCAAGATCTGATGAAACCAGTGTGTAAAATGGTTCAAGTAACCTATGATAATCTTGTTGAAGATGAAACTGTTCAAATTCTGAAAAGAAGAAAGATAAATGAAGATTCTAAAACAACCTCTGACATTGCTCAAGTTGTTGTTCGGAATAAAGGACAGGAAGGTATAGATAAAACAACAAATTCTGATCAAGCTATCAAGACATCAACTACTAACAATTCTCAAGTTGATTTGGATAAAATGACAATTGCTGATAAGAAGAAGCTGTTATGAAAGAAAGCTACTCCAGTTGAACCAAAATCCAATCTCGTGATTAATCAACTCGCTACATTTGGGTTGAGAGCCAAACAACCTAGAGATAGAGCTGGATTAGGTTCTGACGAATAGAAGATTCAAACAGGAGTAGAGGTTACTCTAAGAGATCCTTTCATGTTGACAAAAAAACCATATGAACAAATCAAACAAAGGCACCTTGACAACGTGTTGTTTGCTCAAGTTGTGATAGATGCTCATGATAAGGAGAATCTAAAAGAGAAATTGATCTTATTTCTTAATGATGGAAGGACTTATAGATTAGCTAATACTGATGTACTAAAGAAGTCTATCAGAGAACTACAACATATTCACTATCTTCTGGAAGTAAAATATGAAGTTACAAGAAGATGGTCAGAATACATTTTGAAGGCTATAAGAGATCTATTTAGTATCTCTGGTACAAAGACTTCTCATTACAGTCCAATGATTACTGAAGGTGATAGAAGAGAAATTCCTATGCTGAAGAATTCTGCTAAGGTGGAAGTTATTCTGAAAGGAAGATGCTTATGTTATAATGAAAACTCTTCACATCCTAAGGTTATCAGACTTGGTGATGGACTTGAAAGAACATCCATTTAAGCTCTCAGAAAAGCCATTTATCAAATTGATGATAGTAAAGAAGAAGAACTGATGCAGGTCGGAGCACAGTTAGCTAAAGTTCTGAAGAAAGCTGAAGATAATCTGATAAATGATTTTGTTAAGAATCATTATGGATTCAGATTGATTCAGTGATGTTGGTAAAGCTGGATGTTTTGTAAGTTGTAGTTAATAGTCTTATTAAACTCTTATTGCATTTGAACTTAAATGTTTTTGACATCATCAAATATATTAACTTGTACATTTGTGCATAATTTACAAGTTGGGGGAGATTGTTGGATATATTTGAGATGTCATGTCTAATATGTTTCATGTTTAGTTTTCAGATCTTAACTAATAGGAAATATTAGTTCTTACTGGAATCAGGACTTACTGGAAGTCAGGACTTAAGGATATTAGAACTTAGATTATCAGAAGATAATATCAGAAGATGGATATCAGAACTTAAGTACTAGAGGACTAACAGTTAAGGAAAGAAGCTGATTTACAGGAAAGAAGATCGAGACTAATACAAAAAGAAGATATGCATGGAAAGAGTTAGAGGACTAGAAGAATTGTATAAGATATCCGATTGATATATTTTAGGAGAAAGAATTATATTCCATATCAATTAGAAGTTATCTTGTAACTGTGTGTCTATATAAACACATACATAAGTTTACTCTATAAGAGTTACGAACATCGAGAAGATCATACATTATAACCTAGCAACTCTCGTGATATTTGTTATCACTGAGAGAGAACAGTTCCATTGTAACATAGTTTATTATATCGAATACATCTGTTTTATGTTACTTGTGCTTTAAATCGATTTGATTGTATTCTATACTGTATTCAACCCCCTTCTACAGTGTTGTGTGACCTAACATGGTATTAATCGATGCCTCAACTAGATGGTCTCATGTTTGTCTTCTCTCAACTCGTAATTTACAGATTTAGTCATTATTTACAAAAGAATGAGTATATTACTAACCAAATTTCTCTATGTATTTTTATCAGACAATCAAAATATGGTTCTGTGATTATTCTTGTATATGTGGATGATTTAAACCTTGTAGGAACAACTACAGAGGTTGATGAAGCTGTCATATACCTAAAGACAGAGTTTGAAATGAAAGATCTTGGAAGGACAAAATATTGCCTTGGTATAAAAGGCGATCACTTGTCATCAGGAATTTTCCTCCACCAATATACATATACAGAAAAGGTTTTGAACAGATTTTACATGGATAAATCTCATCCATTGACTACTCCAATGGTGGTTAGATCTTTAGAGCATGATAAAGATCCATTTTGACCACGAGAAGATGATGAAGAAGTTCTCGATCCTGAAATTCCATATCTTGGAGCAATTGGTGCACTTATGTATCTTGCAAATAATACAAGGCCAGATATTGCTGTGAATTTATTGGCTAGATTTAGCTCTGCTCCGATGGACAGACATTGGAATGGGATCAAGCATATATTTCGTTATCTTCGTGGAACAATTGATTTTGGGTTATTCTTCTGGAAAAACTCAACATCTTAGTTGATTGGATATGCAGACGCTGGATATTTATCAGATTCTCATTTTGGCAAATCACAAACTAGATATGTGTTTACATATTGTGTTACAGCCATTTCCTGGAAATCTACGAAGTAAACTACAGTGGCAATCTCAACAAATCACTCAGAACTCATTGTGATTCATGAAGCCAGTAGAGAATGTGTTTGGTTGCGGTCTATCATCAAGAATATTCGGGATTCATGTGGATTACCAGACATTACTAGAAGTCATACTGTTATGTTTGAGGATAACACTGCATGCATTGATCAACTCAAGGAAGGATATATCAAAGGAGACAGGAAGAAGCACATTTCACCAAAATTCTTCTACACTCATGAGCTTCAAAAGAATGGTGAAATTGATGTACAACAAATTTGGTCATGTGACAACCTTGCCGATTTATTCACGAAATCATTACTGAATTCAACATTTGAAAAATTATGACAGAACATTGGAATGTGTCGACTCAAGGATTTGTTTCAACAAAATTCAGAGAATGATTAGTTTTTCCAAGGGGAGATTGTACTCTTTTTCCTTCGTCAAAGTTTTTATACTATTGGGTTTTTCTTTGACAAATTTTTAACGAGGCAGTCTATGATTCATACCACAATGACAATCAAAGGGGAGTGTTGTGAATTGATTTGTCATGTGGTCAAATATTATAATAGTAGGGCTAAACTTTAGGAGTAGAAATTATGAAAATGCATTTAATGATTTTGTTCTTCACCTTGCTTATAAATAGATGGCTTTGTAGAATGAAAAAAACTTGTACCGAGCTTCCTTTCTATGCTCATATTTCCCTATTCTTTTGCTCTTGAATTTAGGAGCTCTTTTATAGTTACTATTATTACTAGTGTATAACAACACTTTTCACAATTTTGGGTTTCGTGTTTTAATGTTGAACTGACAATTTATATAAAGGGGCAAGATTGGTTATAAGAGTTAAATATGCTTGGAACTTAATTTGGCCTAAATGCCAATTATTCAGCATTAGTTTCACTATTTGACCAAATTAAAAAAGAACATAATTTACAAACCTTTATCAAACCACATTATTAAAGAACTATATTCATGGAAGGCTCCTCCGCCCTAGAATAAAACATTATAAACTATCTCAAAATTTTAAAGTGTATTTCTTATTATTTCTTATATCTACAAAACTTAAGTGATTTTCTATTGTCATTTAATTCAGTGTGAGGGGTCTACTCCAATAGAAACCAATTTAGAATAGAAACTAGAAACTAAATATTTTTTTTTAAAATTACTTCGAAATATAACACATATGGTATGCAAATCGATCGTTGAGAGATGTAGAAAAATACAGTGAAATCGGATTTTAAAAAAAATTACGGTTTGATGGGAAAAATTAAATTAAAAACGGAGTGGAAAAGCTGAAATTGGGTGTGGGAGGGTGCAGAGTAGTAAGGTGGGGTGATTTAGGGGGGACCAATAGATTAGGTTGATCTAATGGCTTAGATTAGTTCCTAGTTTCTATTTTAATTTTAGTTTATATTTGATCATTCCCCTATATATATATATCAGCACGCACTTCCGGACTATTAATTTTAAACCAAAACTAATACAAAATACAATATATTTATCCAAAATTCAATTACAAAGGAGACTATTACAAAAGCGCAGCTAAAAACGTAAGTCCAAAAGTTAATCTACTCCTATTCTAAGTCCTCGAACTCCAATGATATCCAACTCGAATCTTTAGGTGAAACCTGAAAAATTGTAAGAATGAGCTATACAGCCCAGTAAGAGACCAATCGATCCAATTAGTTGGCCAAGTAACATGAACACATATAATAAAATACGATAATCTATACGATACGATATACGACATACAAAACAAACACTTTCGATAAACTTTCTTATTCTTATTCGATACACACAATACACATACCATATAAACAACAATAATTCAAAATCAATAACTCATGTCACGACCACTACATCCCGGTGATAACGGCCCTAAATTTTTACAAAACTATCACTACAATCCGGTGACTGCGGTCATAAGTTTTTATTCGATATTTTCACAAATCATGGCATAAATCAGAGATCCAAATTTATCGTCTAGACCCCACACATATACAATAAACGTATATTATAACAAATATGTCATCACTTAGCCCATATTTTGATAATCAAATATAAACGCATAACATACAATTTTGAAAATACAAGCAAGATCGATCACAATCTAACCTCAAAAACTGACCAGATCTGAATTTACTCTTTTTGACCCTCTAAACAACATTTTCTTGAAAACCACGAAATAAGAAAGTTGTACAGAACAAAAAGATATTTCCGAAAAATCTAGAATCAGCGAATTCTGACTTACAATTAATTTTCTACGAATTTTATAAGACTGCTGATTTTGATGTAAAAAGCTCTACGAATTTTAATATTAAAACGAGGAAGACGAATATGATGTATTTATAACGATACAAAACCCTATATCTTAGTGGGTAATGGACCATTTTAGCACAATTTAGTGTGATTGTGTCCAAAATGGCACTCTTCAAACACCTGGCCCTCCACTGGCACATAACTAACGCATGTGTACATTGCGTTAAGATAGAAACGTATAAAAAAAATGCGTTATCTTCGCTTTTCAAAAGTAAGATACACAACTTTGAATTGAAAACACATTTATTATTATTGTATTCACAGAAAATGTAAGTAATATATGCGTCTTAGTCAACACGCATACACTGCTCTCGTCTTCTCTCTATATTAAAACTACAGCTTGTATTTGAGAACATGTGTGTAGCTGGGGTCCACCCACGTGATTTTAGTATTTCCTCAGCGCGCTTTTCAAGCAGCAAGGAGGGACCAAGTTAAAAAAACTAACGCATGTATAGTTAACGTGAAGAATGTGCCTGACAAGGGCCATAATTCGGCAGAGTGCTATTTTGGACGGACCCTCTTATTTTTTTGTCAATTTGGGCATTAACCTACAAGTCATCCATATTAGAATCTGATCCAAATTTTAGGCCCATTAGTTTTATTCGATTTTAAATCCTAATCGTTATCGAATTTTAATCTTTTTTTCTAACATCCTAGTATTATTATTATTATTATTCTAAAAATTACGGGATATTATACACTACCCTCCTTAAAAAGAATATGGTCCCCAAATTCACAAAAATCATGTACATCTACATCCTCTAATCTCCTATATGTCAAACTTAAAATACAGTCCATAGGAACACATCCTAGGGAATGTACTAGTCCCATACCTAATACACTCTGAAGCACATCCTGCTCTTGATACCAGCTATATCAGCCCGCACTTCCGGACTATTAATTCTAAACAAAAACTAATACAAAATACAATCTATTTATCCAAAATTCATTACAAAGGAGACTATTATAAAAGAGCAGCTAAAAGCAGAAGTCTAAAAGTCAATCCACTCATATTCTAAGTCCTCGAACTCCAATATTATCCAACTCGAATCTTTAGGCGGAACCTGAAAAATTGTAAGAATGAGCTATACAACCCAGCAAGAGACCAATCGATCCAATTAGTTGGCCAAGTAACATGAACACATATAACAAAATACGATAATCTATACGATATACGACATAAGAAACAAACACTTTCGATACACTTTCTTATTCTTATTCGATACACACAAGACACATACCACATAAACAACAATAATTTAAAATCAATAACTCATGCCACGACCACTACAACCCGGTGATAACGGTCCTAAATTTTCATAAAACTGTCACTACAATCCGGTGACTGCGGTCATAAGTTCTTATTCGATATTTTCACAAATCATGGCATAAATCAGAGATCCAAAATTATCGTCTAGATCCCACACATATACAATAAAAGTATACTATAACACATAATACTTTCAAATATATCATCACTTAGCCCATATTTTGATAATTAAATATAAACGAATAACATATAATTTTGAAAATACTAGCAAGATCGATCGCAATCTTACCTCAAAACCTGACCAGATCTGAATTTACTCCTTTTGACCTTCTAAACAAAGTTTTCTTGGAAACCACGAAACACGAAAGTTGTAGAGAACGAAAAGACCTTTCTGAAAAATCCAAAATCAACGAATTCTGACTTACGATGAATTTTCTACAAATTTTACCAGATTGCTGATTTTGATGTAGAAAGCCCTACGAATTTTAATAATTAGAGACGAGGAAGACAAATATAATATATTTATAACGATACAAAACCCTATATCTTAACCTACAAGTTATCCATATTAGAATTTTATCCAAATTTTAGACCCATTAGTCTAATTCAATTTTAAATCCTAATCTTTATCAAATTGTAATCTTTTTTTTTCTAACATCCTTATTATTATTATTCTAAAAATTACGGGATATTACAATATATATATACATATACTAGCCTAAAACTCGTGCGATGCACGTATTGTTTTTAATATTATATATTTTTTTAATTTAATTTTTAGTGAAACTTTTAAGCTATGATATTTATTTATTAGAATTTTTTAATAATATGATTTGATAATAATTTTAAATATATACATGTATAATTTAGTGATATTTTCCCAATTGAATATTATTTATTATTTTGTTTAAACCAAGTTTATTAGACATATTATAATTCTATTTGTATTTATATTATCTATTATTTTATTTAAACCAAGTTCATTAGACATATTATAATTCTATTTGTATTTATATAATTTTATTTTAAATATTAATCTATTTATGAGAGTGTTTTATTTTAAATATTGCTATAATTATGGTGACCAGACCGACTACCAACCAAATTTTCATTGTTTTGTATTTAATATAATAATATAGATAGATATATGTGTGTATATATATCCAGTTTAAAGCAAAACAATAATTATATCTTTGTTGTATTAACTTTGTCTTATAATTTTTTCCCAAAAGAGAAATCCTTGGTGTTTATTAGTCTGAATCGCTTAAAATCACGTGCAAAATATGTATTGAGAATATCTGCTTTGGATGCCAATATTTGAGTTGTCCATAATATATGTTTAAGACTAAGCAAGTTTAATTTGTTAAAATATCTTCTAATTGGAAGCATGAAATACAAGTACAATTGAAGGATGTCACAGTCAAATTAGTGAACAAAGGGCTGGGTATAATGGCAAAATTGAGGTATTAGTCTGAAAGATTATTCAAAATCTATATTCAAATTTAATAGTAAATTTTTTATTTTAATTGGCTTCTTTTGTGTTTTTTACCAATTCATGTTTCTTATGCTTTTAAATTTCTCATGTAATTACTTATTTGATTGTCTGTTGGTTAGCTTAAGAAGATTGTGAAGTTGATACACAATGAGATGAATATAATGAAAAATGTAGGGAAAAATTTGCGGAACCCGTTTTACAACTGGGGGTTTCTTTTAAATTAATAAGGATGTTATTAAAATGATCAATGTATATGCGGAACACATACTCATTAATAATATGGTATGAATATATGTTTGCAATTTTATGCTTTTAATGGTTTACATCCTTTTGAGTTTTTATTAATTGTGCTCAATTTTTCTCAAATATAACTCAAGTCAAGATAGGATACCTGCAATTTTTAAAAACATGTTTGGGAAGATATATATATATATTCAACCTAAGTCTCACAAGTTACAATACCGTGAAAAAAGGCTAAAGATTCATAGTGACTCAAGGAGAAGAGGTTATAGTTGTTGATAAGTGGCATTTTATACCACTTAGAACGTCTTATAATGGCTTGAATTGATATCTTGAAATCAAGTATTTTGTGTATTTGATGCGCTTTCGAGTATTTTTGCATTTCAGGGTGTAGCTTGCGTATGTAGGGAGATTTCATCAAAATAAGCCTAGGGAAGTACTTGGGTCAGTCTCGGGGGAATGTGCGAAGTATTCATCAAGCAAGGAGAGAAGAAAAGAAGACCATTTTAGCACACCGCAACGAAGAAGAGGAAGCATACGTTAATTTGTGATTTTTTAATTCGTTGTAACAGTGGATGCTAGTTTTCTTTACTTTGAACCTTAATACTCTTGTGACATACTTTGGTTTTAATAAATAGTTAGTTAGTTTATATTGTTGTGTTATTATCATGTTTTTATATGAACCCATGGTGACGATGAGTTCTATCATGGGCTAATCGTGATCATGGGGTCGTAGCGGATTTACTATGGATTTTGTTAGTTAATTGTTTAATACCTTGGTTTGTGGTGATTGTATGATATCTAGTATAGGTTGTGCTTATTCGTCTTATGTGCGTCGCGAACATATAAGATAGCATGTTAATCTCTTGTGAAGCGACAGTGAAACTTGAGCTTTAGAACTTGCCATGCTAGCATAGGTTCATGTATTGTATGCATGATTAGTGGGTAAATCTAACCGTTTTACTTGCCCTGTGTAATCATAATGAATAAATTGCGCTTAAATCGTTATGTTGTCAAATTCTGTAGATATATAGGGTCTCAACATAATTGATGCCTATGCAACTTCTATCTTAATTATGGATGTTTGGTAGAATGGTACTAGTACAATGAAAGTTGGCTTTTATCAGTTTCGTGTTGTTCGATTAATATCATCACCGTTACATGCTAAGGGTAATAACAATGACTATTGAATGAAGTAGTAATGAAGTTATGGTCTCATATGTGTTTAATATTGTTAATTCAAGTAATAATTTAAGTGTTTTATTCTCGTAGTTAATTGTAGTTAATAATTAGTTAATCAACCTTAAGAGTTATTGTCTTGACATTGAGAAGTAATACATTGGTGAGTGAGTGTTAATTAAATATAATTAGTCTGAGTCTCTGTGGGAACGAACTAGAAATCATTCTATATTACTTGCGAACACGTATACTTGCGTGAATTATTAGCGCGTGTTTTGTGTCTAACAGTTGTAAACTTGAACAATGCACCTCCCCAACCTGTGAACTTAAATGAACAAGTGGGACATGACGATTGTCAAAATTCCAAGGACCATTTTAAGCAACTCCAACAAGTTAGCTATTTAAGATCTTAAACTCAAATTTAGGGAATATTGTATAAAATAGAGCTCCAACAACATCCTTATGCTTCCTTAAAAAGTTAGCATCCTCCCTTCATGCCTTATTTATAAGTAACCACTAGTGAATCCTTACCTTCATTTTAATAATAAAAAATTCAATTCTCTCTCTTTCTCCATATCAAATGCATAACTAAAATTTAAATATATTAATAAAATATTATTAGAATACACTTATAAGGAATGTTGTTGGAGTTGACATACAATAAAATATCCTAAAACACTAGGATTCATTATTATAATAATATTTTTAAGGAACATGTTAGCACTCTACTGGAGTTGCTCTTAGAGAACAAGTCAGTAGAAGATGAAAAAGAAGATCAAAATGCACAAAATTCATCTGTTACAAAGGAATCAGTTGTTAAACAAAGCCGAAACAAATGTCAAAAATAATAGCTGCAAGTATGTCTTTATCATATTATTATTATTATGGATGGTATCACTTTTTAGAAGGTATAATAGATTTTTCATATTTAGAATAAAATTTTGCAAATATATACCACTGGATGTTTGGTATATATTCAATATTTAAGATCATATACATTGATTTTATATAGATTTTTTAAAATACTTAAAAATTCAAGTTACTCTGTTTATCTATAAATATTAGAATGCTAGGCCTACCACCATCTGGAAAGTGCACTTATGAATTTTTCTAGCTCAACTATCATGTTTATCTGCTGCCACGTTCTGAATTAAAAAATGATGGCTCCTGGTCTTGGTGTTCGGTTGTGATTTAAATTTAGAAACCAGATGAAATGTAGCCTCAGTGGTCTTACCCATATTAGCTTTGAGCATATTGACCTTATAAATGTTTTCATTGAGTCCTGTCACTTTGATTATGAAATACAAAAAATGCACGTCTAAACTCAGACATTTAGCTCATATTCGCAGATTTGACAAAGATGTGTATATGCTGCTTGTGCTGAAATGCACATTTTAGGCTATACATCTTAATTGGTTGTTAGAGTCTGAATTTGGATTCGAATTTGTTCATATTTGTTCTTTATTTTATATATTTCTTTCTTGGGAATGCTTTATGTTATAGGGAGAATTTGGTATAACAATATTTTGGAGGTTTGTTGATATCACAGAGCAAAATATGATTATTTTTCTAAGAACGCGAAGAACATGAAATGGATTTTGATGAATGTTGTAGCTGATCTTGTTCGTTGATTCAAAGAATGCCAGAGAGAAAATATCTCTCTCTCTCTCTCTCTCTTATTTCAGACTATTGATCATCCGTAAACAAGAGGCCTGCGTACCCTTTTATAGGGGTTCAAGCCACACGTAGTTCTTGGAGGACAAGTTACCTATATGGGCTAGGGTTTGGCATGGCCCATCAAAGCCCAGGTTCGTTGACCATTGGATAGTTCGTAGAAAGCCCATATTATTCCATGGCCCAAACCCAATTAGGCTATAATAGGCTATCATGTCATTAGGCGAAGATATCTCGTTGGTGAGGCACGAGAACACCTAGGGGCCTCACATACGACCCCTTAGAGTCTGGTCATGTGATGTGGACCCATAAATATGTAAGTAGTGCTGACCTCGATGAGGCCCTTCCAAGCGTAATAATCCTGCAAAATTTCCATGATGTGCCCCAATAGGGTCACGTAGTCATATACTGTTGTAATTATATCTCATGTGCAGTTGACATATCAGTAAGAACTCCCACTTGTCACTTCAAGTCTCTTTAAAATATGAGGTGATGACTCCCCTCTTATTGATATGGGGCAGGACTACCCTACTGTTGATGGGGAGGCAACCCGCTGCACCTGATAATATAATGGTATGACTCCTCTTATTGATATATCCCTACGTGTCAGCTAGTGAGGTCTTGATCAACGTAGCGATATATGGTCTCTGGTCAATATACTGGTATGAGAGTTCAACTTTATTTTCAGAACCAAGTATTTTAGCCCAATAACAATTCTTGTAACGGGTCTGCTTAGAGCCCATATCAATATTCGGATATAACAACTACCCCCCAGTTCTTCGGTGCAAGCAGCTGTAGCGGAGAACTAAATATTTTTTTATCTTCAGGATTTATTCAAAGTTATTCTTGACTTGTCAAAAATAAAATTAAAATAATTGCTGAATTATTTTGTACTCCTCACGTTTTATTAACATTTTTTACTCACGAAGTGGCTACCTCACCCTTGATATCATCTGCTATGAGAGGACTCATCGCTAATTAGTACAGTACTACTATAATTATTTTGTACGAACGAGGCTGGCCATATTCCTTTAAAATAAAGAGGGCCCCGTTTCCTTTATTTATAAAACAAAATCAAAGGTTTTAACCTAGTTGGCTTCGTCCACCTCAATTCAACTTCCTTTTGATTTTTCTTTTATATTAATACATGCATGTCCCACATTAATGCTAGTATCTCACCACAATATTCATTCCACCTCGCATGTTGACCCTTTGTTTTTAATCTTCACTTCACCGTATGCACCCCGCCTGCTCGCGACTTTGAAATTATGTTTTTAACACATAACCTGACCAGCTTTTCGCGAGGACTCCTTGCAGGATTTTAATTAATTTTTTTTGCGGCTGGAATTTAATTCACAAACTCCACTTCGTTGATTTCATAAAAAGGCCTGTTGCCACGTCTCATTTTGAATTTAACAGGATCCGGGCTATTGGATATTTTAATATTCCTCACATGTACCGCAATTTGATTTATATTTCATCATGCAAGAATAGCTTACATACATGATTTTTAAGTACATGTTTTGGTTTTTTCACGTGGTCCCCACATCAATCCATCATCATTTATCTTAATAAGACTTGTACTTGAATAAGTGAATAGTATATGGAGCCTCCTTATATCTCTTTATTGCCTTGTGTTGTTGTTTTTTTATTTTTAAATGCCTTAGCTGCAGTCCACCTCGCATAACGATCATATTTTTTTTATTGTCTTCGCAAACATTCAGCTCGTTAAGATAATTTTAGTCCACCACGCTGATCGCTCGTGTTCCTGCGAGGAGTCCTCACATATTTTTTTTAATATACGAGTTATCCACAATAAAAATCCACCTCGTATATCCCAATCCTAATTATGTTTTGTTTTGCTTTTTTATTGACAAGCGCGGGCCTTGTATCATGATCGTCACATATTTTATATATGACTATAAGCTCTCCTTTCAATAAACAAGCCACGCGAAGTCGCCTCTCCTTAGTACATCCGTGAGGACTTCTGACATTTTTTTACTGTTATTGCAGGCCTACGCGCTTTGAACAGAGGTGTCTAGTTTTCTTTCCCATTTGTGTTTTAGTAAATATGTGGGTCCCAATCTGCTTTACAATATTCTTGTGTTACTTCGCCTCCCAGTATTATTATTTAACACAAACTGATTTCACATTGGCGAACCGGACCAGTTTTTGTGAGGACTCTTCGCATGATTTTATCTTTTAAAATAATTCCAATCCTTTTTCAAATATGTATCTTGTTATTTGAGCTCGTATATCTAACTTTTCAAATCAGACTTTAAGTCAAATTTCGAGGCCCACAAGAATTCTTCAATCTGAAGTTATATATAATTTCTGGGCCCTTCATACAAAGCCTAAATATTATCTCCCGCTATTTATTATTCACATCTTCTCAAGAACACAAACAGGGAAGACTTCAAGCATGCTCTAAATAAGCAAAGTACGCGCCTTTCGAGTTCTTCGTATTCACTCGGATCTTCATCCTCTTTATTAGGCTCCGTACAAGGTTTGTAAATACAACCCTTTCATTTTTTTTGCTTTCTTCTTTTACTTGCATAATCACCATGATTTTTTCATGTCATATATTCTTCATGCTTGCATAATCATTCACGTATATGCTTTGTACATGCGTATACATTCTTATTTATATTGAATCATCCACCCCCATGTATTTATCTTGAAGAGAAGTGACAACGAACATTCTTAACCCCTGTATGCAGCACATAAGGTCTGAAATTGCTGTAGGTATAGAGAGGCTGATGCAGGCAACCCCCATTCTATTGACAAAAACCGCAATCCTCACCTCCCAGACGAAAACTTTACTAGAGATAGTCACCCATACACCTGGAGATTAAAGAAGATGACCCTCTCAAGCTCTAGCTCCTCTGGCATTCCCTTATCTGTGAAGCGACCTTTAACTAAAGAAAAAAATGTCAGGACAGCTCCACGCTAAAAAGAGTGCTCATTCTTCTCAGGTCGCCCCACCACCACCACCTAATGAGGCACATGCTAAGGCACCCCAGATGCAAGCTCCTACTCACCTAGGGGCTCTATACATGCCCGAGACCCAACAAAAGGAGACCTTTCTCATACAGAAATAACAAAGGAGAATTTTGAGAAGGAGGAAACAGATGAGGGGGGTCTCTTAGCACAAAGGAGTTAGAGGATGTCACCCGGGAAGTTGACCTGTGCAACTATGATTATATTCCTGAGCTTTCTGATGGTGAAGCCTATGTTCCCCCTAGGCAACCGATGCTTGAAGGGACTATGTATCCCAAGGGAAAGAAGAAAATTCAAGGGCTCACACTTTGTTGCAGAGATCTCTCAACCAGCCTCAAACCACACATTCTAGCAAAGGCTATCGAACGATATCAAGTTGAAGGCCGTGTTATTCTTCCTCAAAAGCATATGCGATGTTACCGCTTCAACCATAAGGAGAATGGGGGCAGGTTACCCCGCATGGTTTTGACCACCTCACTCCTTGAACTTGGGGTTTCGTCGCCTCTCCACCCCATCATTCGAGAGGTGTGCCAATATTTTAAGGTTGCTCCCATCCAAATCAATCAGAACGGGTATAAAATTATGATTGCACTCTACATCATGTATGATATTAAGGGATACCCCAAACTGACAGCTGAGTAACTCCACTACTTCATCACCAAAAAGGACTATGGCTATGCTTACTTCTCTGTTCGGCCCGAATACTATGGAAATAATTTAACCATCGGAAGTCCAAGTAATTATGGAGAGTGAAAAAAGCCATACTTCTATATTTATGACGTGCCTCGCGTGTCGGCCTATTTTAACATTAGGCTTGGTAAGTTTCTTCCAACTTAGTATCCTTTCATATATCCATTACTTTACGCCTTGGCACTAATACATTTTATATCTCCCCACTTTGTCACAGATCAACCATTACGCCCCATACTTAAAGCAAAGATAAGGAGAATGCAGACAACATAGTTAAACTTCCTGATGAGAAGAGAAACCTTCGGATCGTACTTAAAAAAATAATTTAATTCGGTGTGGGTTTCTAAAACAAGAAATTAAGACCTTAGAAAAGAGTGTTGTCAACCCTCTTAGGAGCCAAACTGGTACCCGTTTCATTGACAAATAAAATGTTAGGCTATGTAGTCTTCACATCACGTGCTTTGTCATTGATTGTTGAACTGGATTACCTGTCATAGCAATAGCACTTTGATTATCACAGTAAATAGGGATTTTGAAATATGTTAACCCATAATCCAGTAATTGATTCTTCATCCAAAGAATCTATGCACAACAGCTTCCTGCAGCAATATACTCTGCTTCTGCAGTTGATGTGGAAATTGACTTTTGTTTCTTGCTGTACCAAGAAACCAATCTGCCTCCAAGAAATTGGCAGCTTCCACTTGTGCTTTTCCTGTCAATTTTGCAACCTGCAAAATCTGCATCTGAGTAACCTATTAGTTTAAAATCTGATTCTCTAGGATACCATAATCCCAGAGCAGCTGTTCCTTTAAGATACTTAAAGATTCTTTTTACAGCTGTTAAGTGAGGTTCTCTTGGATCTGCTTGAAATCTTGCACAAAGACAGGTAGCATACATGATATCAGGTCTACTAGCAGTTAGATAGAGTAGAGAGCCAATCATACCTCTGTAGTCAGTAATATCTACTGATTTACCGGTATCCTTATCCAGTTTTGTTGCAGTGGCCATTGGAGTGGATGCACTTGAACAATCTTGCATTCCAAATTTCTTTAGCAAGTTTCTGGTGTACTTGGTTTGACAAATAAAAGTGCCTTCCTCATTCTGCTTGACTTGAAGGCCCAGAAAATAGCTAAGTTCCCCCATCATACTCATCTGATATCTTGACTGCATTAGTTTGGCAAACTTCTTGCAAAGTTTGTCATTTGTAGATCCAAAAATGATATCATCAACATAAATCTGGACCAGAAGTAAGTCCTTTCCATGGTTGAGGTAGAACAGTGTTTTGTCTATTGTCCCTCTGTTGAATCCACTTTCCAGAAGAAACTGAGCTAAAGTCTCATACCATGCTCTAGGAGCTTGCTTAAGTCCATAAAGTGTTTTATCAAGCCTGTAGACATAATCTGAATGTTTGGTATCTACAAAACCTGGAGGTTGTTCAACATATACCTCTTCCTCCAATTCTTCATTGAGAAAAGCACTTTTCACATCCATTTGAAAGACAGTAAACTTTTTGTGAGCAGCATAAGCCAAAAATATCCTTATGGCTTCTAACCTAGCAACTGGTGCAAATGTTTCATCATAATCAATTCCCTCCTGTTGAGAATATCCTTTTGCAACCAGCCTTGCCTTATTTCTTGTAATTATGCCATCACTATCAGTTTTGTTTCTGAATACCCACTTTGTACCAATAACAGATCTATTCTTTGGTCTTGGCACTAGGGTCCAGACTTTGTTTCTTTCAAATTCATTCAACTCTTCCTGCATTGCTTGCACCCAATCAGCATCTTGAAGAGCTTCTTCTACTTTCTTTGGCTCAGTCTGAGAGAGAAAAGAATTGTATAGACACTCATTTGAAGTACCTGTTCTAGTTCTGACACCTGCATCAGGATTTCCAATTATCAAATCAGGTGTATGTGATTTTGTCCACTTCCTTGCAGATGGAATGTTTTCTCTAGAACTGGATGCTCCCCCATGATCCATGCTATCTTCATTTTCATTTTCTGATGCTCCCCCTGAAACTATGCTCTCTGAGTTGGATTCTTCAGTATTTAGATTTTCAGCACTATCAGAACTTGGCTTATCAGAACTTGACGAATCAGAACTTGAAGAGCCAGATGCATGTTCTGATGTTTCTTGAGATGTGGTAGAATCTTGAGTATGCTCCCCCTGCATAGGTTCATCTTCCTTTAACGTAGTCACCACAGTTTCAATAACATCAGAGTTTAATCCGTCAGAGTTTGTAGTATCAGGACTTAGACTGTCAGGTTTTTCAGTATCAGAATATGAGTCTTCATTTTCAAATCTCAGCTGATCATGATCAACGAAATCTTTAAGACCAGTGATCTTCTTGTCATCAAAAGATACATTGATAGATTCCATGACCACTTTTGTTCTCAAATTATAGACTCTGAAGGCTTTTGTGGAAAGTGGATATCCAACAAAGATTCCTTCATCAGCTTTTAGATCAAACTTTGATAGCTGTTCAGGATGAGTCTTGAGAACAAAACACTTGCATCCAAATACATGAAAATATTTCAGATTTGGCTTCTTTTTCTTCACCATCTCATATGGTGTTTTTCCATGCTTGTTAATGAGTGTTGCATTTTGAGTAAAACAAGCAGTCTGCACAGCTTCAGCCCAGAAATAGGTTGGAAGCTTTGCTTCTTCAAGCATTGTACGTGCAGCTTCAATGAGAGTTCTATTCTTCCTTTCAACAACTCCATTTTGCTGTGGAGTTCCGGAGCAGAAAATTCCTGCTTTATTCCATGGCTTTTGCAGAACTCTTCCATTATCAGATTCTTGAACTCAGTGCCATTATCACTCCTTAGAATTTTCACAGAATCTTTGACCATTTTATCCAGCTGTTTGACATGATCAATCAAGATAGATGCAGTTTTACTTTTTGTGTGCAAGAAATACACCCATGTGTATCTGGTGAACTCATCCACTATGACCAACGCATACTTCTTCTTTGCAATAGACATGACATTTACTAGACCAAATAGATCAACATGTATAAGATGATAAGGCTCAAGAATTGATGATTCAGTCTTGCTCTTGAATGAAGATTTTCTTTGTTTGGCTTTCTGACATGAATCACAAAGACCATCAGGAGCAAATACTGTGTTTGGCAATCCTCTCACAAGATCTTTCTTGACCAGTTCATTTATATTGTTAAAATTTAAATGAGAGAGTTTCTTATGCCAATTCCAGCTTTCTTCAATTGATGCTCTACTTAACAGACAGATTGCAGAGCCATCAGCACTTGTTGAAAGCTTAGCTTCATAAATGTTACCACGTCTATATCCTTTCAGAACAACTTTGCCTTTAGATTTACTCACAATTTCACAGTGTTCTTCAAAGAAATCAACATGATAACCTATGTCACAGATTTGACTTATACTCAGAAGGTTGTGTTTAAGTCCTGAGACCAGAGCTACTTCTTTAATGATGACATTCCCAAGATTGATATTGCCATATCCCAATGTTTTTCCAATGTTGTCATCTCCATAAGAAACACTTGGGCCAGCTTTCTCCACAAAGTCTGATAACAGGGCCTTATTTCCAGTCATATGACCTGAACATCCACTGTCCAGAACTAGAATATTCTTCATGTTGCCCTGCAATCATAAGGACCACTAATTATTAGTTTTAAGGACCCAGACTTGCTTGGATCCTTTGGTCTTATTAAGTTTGTTAACATTTGCAGCGGATTTAGCATCAGAGTTTATGTTAATATTTTTCTTATCAGAATTTACATTATCAGACTTTGAATCAGAATTTATACTAGAAGGAACAATGGAAACTTTCTTCAAAGAAGGTTTTATTTGATAATAATCATAGTACAGAATATGATATTCCTTACAAGTATAAATGGAATGCCATAAACTACCACAATGAAAACAAGGATTTTGTGGTTTGTATCTAACTGACTGACTCTTAACTCCTGATTTCGAAGGTAAGGAGTTAATATTCTTATTTTTCCTGCAAAAAAACCAGATGGTTAGAACTTCCACAGTTATGACATGTTTTCCTAGGTGCATCAGGAACAGGTTTATAATCATTGCTTTTATTCACACCTTCCTTTCCATTCCTATTTTTCCTAGGTGATTTTACCTTGTTTGCATTCTTGACATCTTTCAGCTTATGCTTAAGCTGCTTCTTTGTCATTAAGCCTATGTTTACTTCAGCTGTCTTTTCCTGTTTTAGTTTGTCAGAAGTTAATTCCTCTTTAACTTCTGATTTCTCATTATCAGACTTTACAGTTACAAACTTAACAGGTTTTAACTTTGGCTTTTGCTTAACAACAGGCTTAATTTCTTCAGTTCCTTTATCATTCTTATTTTCTCCATAACCTAAGCCCTCTTTCCAATTTTCACTACTTAGCAAATTTTGAGTTGTTCTGCCAGAGTTAGTCCAAGTCCTGATTATTTCTCTTTCCTTTTCTAACTCAGTTTTTAGAGATTCATTCATTTTTAACACTTCATCCCTAACATAAAAAGCATCATCTCTATCCTTCTGAGTTTGATGGAATATGACTAACTCTTTTTCTAAGAAATCATTTCTTTTCTTATATGCAAGATTTTCAGAAGTTAATCTTTCACATGTTAAAGTTTGATCTCTATAGCTAACAAACATGATTTTAAGATATCTTCTCAACTCATTAATATCATCAGTATGAAAAACATAAGTAGTCTGAGGTACCTTTGTTTCAGCAGCTTCAGAACTGCTCTCAGCACTTTCTTTATCAGCATTTGCCATTAATGCATAGTTCTCCTCACTTTCAGAGTCTGAGGTGTCTGTTCAGCTTTTCTGCTTTGTGACAAGAGCCTTGCCTTTGTCACCCTTTACCTTCTTGCAGTCAGGAGATATGTGGCCTTTCTCACCACAGTTATAGCATTTAACATTGGTGTAATCTCCTCTGTCAGATTTTCCTCCTCTCCCTTCAGATCTTCTGAAATTCTTCTTATCAGAACTTATGCTTTTCCTGGGAAACTTCTTTCCCTTCCTGAACTTCCTGTATGCAATCTTTGTGATTCCTTTCACCATAAGAGCACACAGTTTCATCATCTCCTCATCAGCATCAGTCTCAGGCAAGCTTTCAGAATCTGAGTCATCATCACTCTCAGAACTTGATGACTCAGTATCAGACTTTATGAAAAGAGCTTTACCCTTGTCTTTCTTTGAGGAAGCTGCTTTGGGGAATTCTTCTTCAGCCTTAAGAGCAACTGTCCTTGACTTTCCTCCTTTCCTCTTGCTTTTTTGTTCCATCTCCAGCTCGTGTGTCTTGAGCATTCCATAGATTTCGTCAAGAGTTGTTTCATCAAGATTGTAGTTGTCTCTTATTGTCGTTGCCTTCAAATCCCAGCATTCAGGAAGAGCTAACAGGAACTTAAGGTTTGAGTCTTCAAGATCATACTCTTTATCAACCAATGACAAATCATTCAAAAGTTTGACAAATCTATCATATAAATCATTCAATGACTCATTAGTCTTTGAGTCAGAGTGTTCATACTCTTGAGTGAGTATTGTCTTCCTGTTCTTCTTAATTGTGTCAGTTCCCTGACATCTTGTTTCCAGAGCATCCCATATCTCCTTAGCAGTCTTGCAGTTGATTACCCTGTTTGACATTACATTGTCAATGGCACTATGCAGTAAGTGTCGTACCTTAGCATCCTTAGCAATTGATGCTATGTCCTCAGCAGTATAATCACTCTTCTCCTTTGGTACGGTCGTTGCTGCTTCACCTGCAACTGCAACAGCGAGTTTGGTTGGTTTGTGAGGACCTTCCTTGATTCTATCCAGGTATTCTGGATCTGTTGCTTCCAGGAACATGGTCATCCTTACCTTCCATATGGGATATTCAGATGGTCTCAGTATGGGAACTCTGATGGTCTCATACCGACTCTGAATTTGTGTCTTTGGTGGTTCCTCAGTTGTGGTAGGCTTAGTTGGAGTTTCTGTGCCGGACATGATTGTGTTTGGATCTTTAACTGTATGTAAGTTAACAGATAGGCTCTGATACCAATTTTTAGGTCACACACACACTGTAGAGGGGGTGAATACAGTGTATAGTACACTCAAATCGAACTTAAAGAACTTGAGTAACAGAAAACAAACTTTATTGAAATAATAAACTCTGTTACAATATGGAACTGTTACCTCTCAGTGATGAACAAATATCACGAGAGCTTCTAGGGTTATATATAATAATAACTTCGATAATGATAACACTTATAGTGTAAACCCTATGCCTGTGTTTATATACTACACAGTTACAAGATAATCGCTAATTGATATGGAATATAATTCTGCTTCCTAAAATATATCAATCAGATATCTTCTATTCCAAGTATTCCATTCTTCACGGAATTCCTTCTTCATGCATATCTCTTCTTATGTTTTATCTCTATCTTCTTTCCTTTAATCAGCTACTGTCCTTATCTGATCGTCCTTCAGCACTTAAGTTCTGATATCTATCTTCTGATGATTATCTCCTGATAATATAAGTACTGATATCC
Source organism: Apium graveolens (assembly GCF_009905375.1). Taxonomy (NCBI): domain Eukaryota; kingdom Viridiplantae; phylum Streptophyta; class Magnoliopsida; order Apiales; family Apiaceae; genus Apium; species Apium graveolens. Next base: position 24,842,907 of record NC_133654.1, on the reverse strand, counting down.
TTAAGTCCTGACTTCCAGTATAAGTACTGATCAACAGTTAAGTACTGATCTATCATGTTCACACAAGATCTGAAAGCTAAACATAAGACATATTAGCCATAACATTATCAAATATATCTAACAGCCTTGAAAAACCCATGACACTTTTCAGATGACTTAGAAATGAAACGGTTCAAGGCAGCTATCTTTCCTGTGAGGCTTTGGACCTCCTTGACATTCCGAGGAGACCTCATGTTCATCAATGCCTGAATTTTTGCTGGGTTGGCCTCTATTCCACTGTGCTTTTTTACTTATCGCACAACCCATTCAGTGAGCTTATCATTACGAATCAGGTCCTCTATTTGCTCCTTCAGTTGCCAACAATCTGCGGTCTCATGCCTAGTCTGCTCATGAAAAGCATAATATTTTTTGGTGTCTTTGGTTCCAAATCTATTCATTTTAGGAGGCTTCTTGAACATGCCTTTATTCGAATTTACAACATATATGTGTTCAATGGAAGCGCCAAGGGAGTGTAAGTGGGCTCCCTCCTGTCCCCCGTCCTTCCTCACTGTGGGGACCTATCCCTTGTATTCCAGTCCCTCCTAGGGCTCTCACTACGACCCCTACCATTTCTTTTGGGACTCCAAGACGTCTTTTGCTTACTTCCCCTTCCCTTACTGTTGCTGTTGCTGCCTCCACTCTTTTTCAAATCCTGCATAGACTTTTCTACCCACTTGAAAGATTCTGTTTGGGCATGAAAGTCAGCAAGAGTAGAGGGGGGTTTGAGCCTGCATATGTTTCCAGAATTTTTTTCATTTCCTAAGCCCAGCAATTAAAAAAAAATTGACAGCTTCCTCACTCACATCTCTCACTTGGGGGACTGTAACACCCCCAAATCCGGGGTCGGGGATCCGGGTTGTCACGAGTTCCATTTCCCTTATCCATACTTAATCTTAACAGTCCACCAACTAATGCGTATTGTGACCCCACAATATACACACACACCACAAGTTATAGTCTCAGAGATGAATACCAAAATAACACAAGTCATTTTATTCCACAATTATAAACCATTTCACCTTAAAAAGGGATTCTGAATAATTTACATATTCTTTACCATTATTACAATTCATAAATATACATAAGTCTGGTACATCAAGAGTTGAAAGCCTAGCCTATAGGTAGTCCCTACCTCAGCTACAACGGCATCAACGCCTACAGGAAACTGCGGAACGTTTCCTCACCGCTCACGAATTGGGAGTTTGATCCTGTTCATCTTGTCTATCTATTGTTGTGTGATGAAAGAAGAAAGCAAGGGTGAGCAACAAGCCCACCAAAATAATATGTATAAAGATTAACAATATATGAGCATTCTCATAGCACTCATGAAAGTCTTGGTCAAGAAGAATTGGACCAAGTTTGACCTCTTAATGCGACCAAGTCGCAAAATATTTAATATATATGTATATATACTTTTCAAAATCTTTGAAATCCTCTGCCACGCATAATATACGCAGAGTTCCAGTTTATAACTGTATAAAAATATCGTTGTAAGGTGATCTCATATATCTAACCTTGTCTCAATGTTTTTCTGAAAATCTTTGTCATGTATAAGATAATCATTAACCAGATATAAGTTGAAAAGGTGAAGTTACGAGATACTCCAATATACTTATATCTTTTTCGAATACTACTTGAACTACCACCGTTCAAGGTATAATCCGTTTCAAAAGTTCATCACATAGATGAGACTACAAGATAAGATCTGAATAGATTCAATCCTTGAAATATCATTATCAATAATGAAGTTACGAGATACTTCATTAAGTCCCGATATATATATACACCTATATATATATACATTTCATACACTTCTTGAAAACCTCTGTTATGAAAATTATAAATAGAGTTGTAATATCCAATGAATTTGGAAAGGAGAAAACCTTGGCATAAACCTGATATCTTGCTGATCAGGCAAAGATACCAATAAGTAACCTTTTCTACTAGTAGATGGATGAATCCCCCACCGGTCATCACCCTGGCCTCATTAGGACCTTGTGTTGGACCGCCATCCGGCCTCTTACGCGTTGATGGGCTGCCACCCAGTCACTTACACTTTGATAGACCGTACCCCGGTCTGTCGCTTATGCCGACTCAATTAGATGGACTTACTTCCCGAACGTTGGGTAAGTAATCAATTCATTTATCAAAACAGCAACCTTGTTGCGAATATAAAATACACCACAGAGCCGGATCCCTCAGGTTTTGAGCGAGTATTTAAATCCCCTTCGAAAGGAGGATCTTAAATATAAAAAATGAGTTTTGGGATTCGCCCTAACTTTTAAAAATCATTTTGAAGACTCGAAAACATTTTTAAGAATGTTTGGAGTAATGTTGATTTAATAAAATAAATCAGTCCCAATATATTAGAAAATCTCTGAATATTATTATTTATATAATATTCCCATAAAGAATAATCTTTATAAAAATAATTGAAGTAGAAGTTTTAAAACTCATACTTGAAATGAATATTAAATAACCAAAGATATACTTATACGAAAGTACTATCTTTATTTGAATAATCGAAAATAAGTTTGATTATCGAAATATTATTCTTTAATAAAATAAAGAATATTATTTAGTAAATAAGCGGAGTCATAAGTCCTCGAATGAATATTCAAAATAATATTCATTAAATAGAATAAACAGAGTCATAAGTCCTCGAATGAATATTCAAGATAATATTCCTTAAATAAAATAAACTGAGTCATAAGTCCTCGAATGAATATTCAAAGTAATATTCATTAATAAAAATAAAGTTATCGAATAAACCTTATTCGATTAATAGTTTTGAAAATTATATCTATATATATATAAATATATATAATATACCCGGGAACATCGACTCCCGGTTTTAGAAAATGTTTGCCTTTGGATCCCCTATACTAAGGGTATACGCAACTACTGCTTATCTCTAGCATAGGTATTATGCAATTATAAGTATTTGAATCAACAATTAGATATCAATATTATGAAACAGGCATGCATATAAACCATATCAGCATGCTCCAATATATCGCAAGATTTTGCTAATAACAATCATGCATCTATCACAAGATAATGCATATACATATATACATCACAACAACAGTATAACAGGTAGAAAACTTGCCTGAGTGTTCTCGGATAGACTTAAGCTTAGAGTGGGTCTGATAACCTATGAACAACAACATAAGTCGGAATTAAATCCCGGTCGCTTAAGAAATTAGATTTTAACCAATTGAACCCTAACGTTCGCTTATGGTCACTTCTACGCTTAACGAATCACATAAGTCGTTCGAGTACCTTCGGCTCCACCATTTTTAATAAATTGACCATTAAGAATTTTAAGGCGATTCTTTCGCGAATACCCTACCAACTGCCTAATCCACTTTACATAATTGTTTCATACTCCAATTAGTCATTTAAGGGCCTTAACCAAGTTTTTAAAGTAAGGCGAGGGGTAATGGTTCGTTCGCGAAACGCCGTTACTTAAAACGGTCGTTTCTCCTAAACCGTACATCGGATTCAAGCGAACCACATATCAAAACGAAGCTCGTAACATGAACTATCTAATCATGGCAATGGTAAAAACCTAACAGTGAGTTCACGGGTCCTGATGTTAAGAACAAAAGCAGTCTAAGGTAAATCGGACATTACGACGGTTATACTTTAGCGATTCCCAAATTTTTACTATACTAATTCACATCAAACCAACTACCAATCAATAACAACTTCATATCCATTTATAGGCTACTGATTTAAGTCAAAATAAGCTCAAGGATCTCAATCCAATCAAATATTATAACATCTCCAATTTCAACTAAACTACTTAACAATTAAGCTCAAATCATGCTTATCATTCAAATTACTACTCATCCATCCAAACCATCTCAAAACTTCAACATTCAAACTTATTACTAAAGGGTGTGAAAATTTATACCTTTCTTGGAGGGTGGAAAGTTACTAGGGAGCCTCAAAGAACCTTGATCTATCCTTATATAACCTTGATCTTGCAAATGAAATCAAGAAACACAAAGTTATAATTTGAAAACACTATTCACCCTAATCTTTGGTGAATTAATTAGCTATGAATCCATTTGAATCAAGAGCTTAAAATCATACCAAAGCTAAGTTATGAAATGTAGAATCCATAAAAACAAATCATGGAATTTATGCTTGAGTGGAGCTTGGACTTTGGATTTTTCTTCCTTGCTTTTTCCTTGAAAGCCGAGAGCAAAGATGAAAATGGGGAGAAGAAATGCTTCTTGCTTGATTGCCTAGGTATTTGTATGATGATATTTGTTTTGTTTCTTTGTTTATGGCTTGGCTAATTTTTTTTGGATTTACCATGGTTACTTTTGCATGGCCAAGAATCAACCAACAACACACTTCCTTTTGTCATGCTTAGGTCATCATTCTTATGTCATCCAATTGCCACATGTCTTCTCCTTGTAGTGTGATGAAATCATCATCCACTAACCTCTTTAATTAACCCCTAATTTCTTGGCTAATGACCGCTTATCTGTTATACGGTTCGCGTAACTTTCGTTCTCATTTATCGTTTGAGGGATCATACCCGGGATCTTATTACTCGGGTTCCCCTAAACCTTTCTCAATGTTTTATATTCCTTTTATGATCCTCTCTTATAATCCTTGAATTTAAATCCTTTTAATCATATTACCTTATACTCAATTCTTTCGGTATCCGGTGGATTTTCGGGAAAAGTCAAAGTGTTCGAATTTGGATTCTAACGATCTTTACATACACTTATTTACTTTATGGAATACTAATATGATCTTAGAATATCAATAAAAGAACCCCTACATAGTGTGACATGAAAAGTTTTCTTATTCAGCATAATCAGCAAAATCACTATTCATAAGGGTTACAAAAAGTTCAAACTTTTTGGGGTTATTACAGGGACTTCTGCATTAAACATTATGAAGTAATCTTGAAGCGTTTCACCCTCCCTCTACCTTATATTGTCCAAGGTGGCTACAGGGGGAGCATAGAGCATTGAAGACTGGAACTGCTTAATGAAAATATCGGCGAACTGCTCCCATGAGTCCATGGTGACGTGAGCCCCTAATTTAGAGAACCACTGCTGAGCACTACCCCGAAGAGAGGCCGCGAACAATCTGCACCTGGCCTCGAGTGAGACCTGATATACTTCCATTTCAGTGTTGAAGCGGATCAAGTATGCAGCTGGGTTAGTGTCCCCTTTGAATATCAAATCTGGATTAGTTCAAAATCCTGGGGGCAAAAGAGCGGTCCTGATTTCTTGAGTAAAATGAGAGAATGTTCCCATTGTATTAATTAGATTTTTATCCGCATCCATCTTATCCATGAGCTTCTTTAGTTCCTCAATCTTCAAATCTCCGATCCTTGCATTAGGAGGAGCCTTGCTGGGAGGCTTAATAGTTGTACTGGAATGCCCCTCCTCATTGTGTACAGGCCATTTTTCTTGGACACGGATCGTTCCGGGTCATGTTGGGAGGACCGCTCGCCTTCTCGATGAGAGGGGGGTCGCTCTGAACCATGGTCGTGACTCGACGGTCCTCTTTTCTGCCTTTCAGCCTTCATTTTTTCCAGTTTGAGCCTCAAATTATTTTTAGTGAGTTGTACACCAATCCTATTAAAGACATTGGTTGGCCTAAGCTCAGATGAGGCTTGGCCTTGCGACTCATCTCCTTTCTTTTCTTCATCCCCATATGTTTCCTGGGTCTCGCCTTTAGCCTCCTCATTGAAATATCAATTAAAATTTTCTTTGTGCTACCACCATTTGCAAACTTCCTTCCTCTCTTATTATTCTTCTTTATGAGGCCGCTACGGCTCTGCTCCACTTTTCCCACTCGCTTACCCATGTCCTTCAATTGCGCCCCTCTTCTTTCCAAATAGCCGAGGACCTCCCCATTTCCTGTCGAGGGAGTGAGAGGTGTCCCTCCACCTATCGACTTTGGGTCCTCCAAGTCGTTTGGGCCCTTAGAGGAACCGATATGTGAAGGCCCTGCGATTATCAAGGTCTTCGCAGTAGGAATTTTCACGTTGAGAGTCTTTTTGCCGAGGGGGCGTTCAAGACTCTTCGGAGGATGACCTTCAAGCGACTCTGTCTCCACCTTCTGGTTCGTGCCCTTGCGATGTTTGAAATTAGTCATCTTTCTCCCAATTGATGATAGACCTCCTCCTTCTAGCGCCAGATGTTATAGGGAGAATTTGGTATAACAATATTTTGGAGGTTTGCTGAAATCACGGAGCAAAATATGATTATTTTGCTAAGAACGCAAAGAACACGGAATGGATTTTGATGAATGTTGTAGCTGATCTTGTTCCTTGATTCAAAGAATGCCAGAGAAAAAATATTTTTCTCTCTTATTTCAGACTATTGATCATCCGTAAACAAGAGGCCTACGTACCCTTTTATAAGGTTTCAAGCCACACGTAATTCTTGGAGGACAAGTTATCTAGACGGGATATGGTTTGGCCCGGCCCATCAAAGCCCAGGTTCGTTGACTGTTGGATAGTTCGTAGAAAGCCCATATTATTCCATGGTCCAAGCCCAATTACGCTATAATAGGCTGTCATGTCATTAGGTGAAGATATCTCATTGGTGAGGCACGAGAACACCTAGGGGCCTCACATGCGACCCCTTAGAGTCTGGTCATGTGATGTGGGCCCGGAAATATGTAAGTAGTACTGACCTCGATGAGGCCCTTCCAAGCGTAATAATCCCGCAAAATTTTCATAATGTGCCCCAATAGGGCCACGTAGTCATATACTGTTGTAATTATATCTCCTGTGCAGTTGACATATCAGTAAGAACTCCCACTTGTCTCTTCAAGTCTCTTTAAAATATGAGGTGAGGACTCCCCTCTTGTTGATATGGGGGCATGGTGTTGATGGGGAGGCAACCTGCTGCACCTGATAATATAATGGTACGACTCATGTTATTGATATATCCCCATGTGTTAGCTAGTGAGGTCTTGATCAACATAGCGATACATGGTTTCTGGTCAATATACCGGTACGAGAGTTCAACTTTATTTTCGAAATCAAGTATTTTAGCCCAATAACAATAACAATTCTTGTTATGGGCCTGTTTAGAGCCCATATAAATATTCGGATATAACGCTTAAACATTCCTCTATTGATTTAATGATGAATAAATAATTTTTTTTGAAGCTGTCCAGTGATTTTGCACAGACAACAAATTATAAAGAACTGTACATCACCCTTAGGTTTGTTTGGTAATTAGAATAGCACAAGAAGATGGTGCAACATGGCTCCTGACCGAGGGGACACAAAGAGGACAAAAGGATTCTGTATTGGCTTTATTTAACCTATCAACTCACATTTATAATTATGCAAAATGACAGACTAAAGGGCTGAAACAGCATTAGTATGGGCTCTCAGTTTTGACCATGATGCAGAAGAAGCAACCCTTATATAGGCAGGCAATTGGTGCTGAAGCAGTTGGAAGGGAAGAAACGGCTGTGGCTTGACTATTTGCGCTGACATCATATAGAGTACCATATTAAATGAGCAGTTAATAATATGGTAATTACTATTTCTATCCAAAAAATTATTAGACCTTTCTTATTTTATTTTAAAATTATTTTGTACAAGTTGTTTTCATGATAATTAATATGATAATCTATACTTTTTATTAATAAGCGAAACTATGTATAATTTAGTACTAACATTCCAAAGTACCAAATTTTGGTACTTACCTTGACATAAGCCAAATCATAAGTTGATTTTAACACAAATCCACTTCTATTATTTATAAAAAAAAATCTTTTTAGTTAGTGTTCATCCAATCGTCTATTTACTTTATAAATAGAAATATATTTTTAAACAATTTGTAAACTATATTAAAATTTATTAAATTACGTTAAATTAAGTAAAATAACTAATATTTATTTTTAATTTTAGAAAAACTACAAACTACTAAGTAGACTACTAACACGAATTGACTTATATTCTCTGTAAACTTTATTTATTTATAAATTATATTTAAAATTTATTAAGTTACGTTAAATTAAGTAAAATAACATATATTTACTTTTATTTTGAAAAACTAATAACTACAAAGTAAACTATTAACACGAATTGACTTCTATTCTCTGTAAACTTTATTTTCTATAGTATTATTTTAAAAATATTAAAGTAATAGCAAATGACTTTGGTAACATTTATTAACTTTTAAACTGAAAATTATTGATTTAACGATGTTATTTGTTACTGTCTATTACAACGTTTATTTATTTTAAAATAAAAAACATATTTTAACTGTAACAAATTTATGGGTTGTATTTAGATTATATTAAGTAATATTAAATGAAGTTTAATAACATTTATTTACTTTTAATTTGTATAATTTTTATCGATAATTAAGTAATATTAAATAAACTTTCCAAAAGGCTAATTATAAGATAATTATCAAATTATATTAATTAATATTAAATTATTTAAAGAACATATGTTTGGTTCATAAGATAAAGATATAATTCGTTTTACAAAAATAAAACTAATATGTTAGATTTCTATATCCAGTAAAACAATGCAAAGCTAGAATTATAGTGGAAAATTTCATAACTGATTCAATTTTTTTTAACCACATAAATATTTTTTTTATATCGTATGTAACCCGCAGCCGCTACCCACATAACTATTTTTTGCAAGTACCAATTTAATATGGATATTAATATATTAATTTTAATTCGTGTTTCACACGGATTATGAATAATTCTCTCCAAATATTAATTCGATATTTTTTATCTTGGGCCCGTGTTTCATGCGGGTTATCAACTATTTATACTAATAAGAAAACCATGTTTAGGTTCTAAATATTGGTACCCACTAAAAATTATACAACTATTTTAAAAATTTATGTAATAACATATCAACCGACAAAAATTAACTTCTACTCTCCGTAAATTTTAATTTTTCTTCAATTTAATTTGTTACTAAACATCCAAGCGTCGTTTACTATTATTTTAGTAAGTTAACATGTCAGATTTATATAAGTAAATATTTGGTGCATGCATAGGTAGAACTATATGGTGAAAATTTAGAGTTACACTTAATTTCGATTTTTTTAACTACGTATTACGTATTTTAACAACATTCTATATATTACATTTAGAATTGTATTTTGTACGGATTATGAGTTTCAGTTTTATACAAATAATAATGAGATAATATTATTTTTAATTTCAGACCCGTGTTTCGCACGGGTTACCAACTAATATAATATAAATCGATAAAAGTACATAAATCTAATTTTTATTAAAAGAAAAACGTATATAAAATTCGCATAGACTAACTGATGGCATAAGATTTATGGTTTCCCTACGGTTGTGACCGTAGGATCCTTAATGAAAATGTGACTCTCCTACCTCCACTTGGTTCCATAAAACCCATTACATAATAAAGGACCTACGTCTACCGTAGGCATGGTGCACATTACATAATAAAGCACCTACGTCTACCGTAGGCATGGTGCACCTTCAGATTCCCGTAAGTCAAAATATCTGCAAACTATAAACGACGAGAAGATATAACCGAAAGCTCCGCCTCTGTAGGCATTTGGCCCCACATCTCAATCTAATCCTCTAAACCTTACACGTGTCATTCATAAGTATACGTTGTCATCCCCTTCCCCTCTTCCTACCTTCCACGTGTCAGATAGGCTTTAACAGTCACCCCCTGTTAACCTAGGGGACAGCTGGCTAATCATAGGGAAACCAAAGGGAGAGAAGGAGACAACAAGACAATTAAAAAATAGACATTCCCTACGGACAATACCCGAAACAATAAACAAGCTATCACTAACTATGTCGTGCATCGCGCACGATGCACGGATTACAGGCTAGTATAATAATACTATCAAGTCAATCCATCATAGTCTATAAGAAAAGTCAGCCCATGAAACTAACTAAATACTACCAAGTCGATCCATTATAGTTTATAAATCTTTCTGGGTGAAATGGCAGGGGATTTATCCATGAAACTGGATCACGTCCAACTGCCCACGCATTGATTATAACTTGTGAGTTCTTTGGAATAGTGTAGCCATTTACTTTAGCTTCCTCATTTATTTGGCGTGGTAACAGTAAAGGAAGGGGTGATCACAATACATCGCAAGTAAGGCAATTGATGAATGTCTGCCTCTTCTAGCATCTTGCCATGTCCCAGTACATGGATTAGCTCAGCTTTCGCCTTCACCATTGTTTCTGTGCTTTTCATTACCTCTGCCATGCACCACTCCAACGTGCTCCATGTTGTATCAGTTCCTGCACCAAATACGTCCTGCATGTGGTTGGTTTTCAAGTTTAAGTCTTATCAGTTTTTTAATTTCTTTTGCAAGGAAAGCATACCATTCAACTAAAAACACTACACAGGAGTTGGCAAGTCCGCAATATAACCGGAACACGCAACAAAGAAATATTCCTACTCCAAATAGCATAAGCTCTCTTAGATGTAGCTAATTTAGCTGTACAATGAGCCACTCGATTAGCATCAAGTCTTACAAAATTGAACCCCCGAAATCCTCTGGGAACCAAAGATTTAAGTCTCATCAGTTAAACATTACTATTCTATACGTAATTTAAGTAACACTGGTTTCAATAGAAAAACAAACTTCTGTCTGACATGTGGGATGTGTTTACTAACTAACAAATCATAAACATTAATTCACTTGTGCAATAATAGGATGCAAAGAGTTAACATACCACGAAGAGGTGTGCCATTTGAGTTGTGTCAATCTCATAATCAGGATTCTCTTGACAGACCTTGATCAATTCATCAAGCGCAACCGTATTCTCTACATAAATGCCTGACCTATTCAATTCCAATCTCTCACTTATCAAGCCTTCTAACATCTTTAACAAATCAGTAAAATGACGGATAATTCTACGTTTTACACCTTGTAACTCCAGCCTTTTAAGCACAGGAAAGAAATCAGACATACTAGGACTACCTATTTCAAACATAATACCCCATACCAAGTCTCTGAACTCTTGAGCAGAATCCTCATAAGGGTTAACCATATCCTTAAAAAAAATCAGTGTAGGATAAAAGATTTAGGGAAGTCCTAAAAGCAGCTCGACCAAGACCAATATCTATCGCCTCTCCAGTTTGGCTACACTTTTCCACATATCCAATAGGCTCATTCACTTTTCAACTACGTAAATGCTGATTTGCATTAAGCTTGTTAACTGAGAATATATTAGTAGTTACAATTTTCCTGAGATTTTTCCACCCAGGACCGATAAATAACCATGCTAACAAATATTTGGAATGATCACAAGCGCAGAGAGAATCCTGAATGAACCTGCTAGAGAAAGCAATGTCTTGCTTCTGACAGACTTCTTGAGCTATAGTCGCTGAAGAAATGACTATTGTGGTTATGCTTCCGAGTTTCAGATGCATGATTGGACCGTAAATATGAGCAAGCTGCGCGAGGGATTGATGAGGCAGCTTCCCAATCTTGGTTAAATTGCCAATGATAGGTAACTGGAATGGTCCTGGTGAAAGTTTTTTGCCTCTGTTTAAAAATAAAAACAGAGTCTTGAAGAAAGCAAAAGCAAGAATCAGAGAGAATACAATGGTTATCAGGTCCATTTTGCTCAAACTTGCTTTGTTTAAGCTTTACTAAGTTAGTAATCTTGAGGTACATGCATGCAGTAGTTCTAATGTCTGCTATATATAGATCATATGTCTGCATGGTTCGAATTCAATTAGCAATAATTTACCTAAATATATTCCGACACTTGCTAATATATAAGAAATTAGAATTTTAAAACTAATTTTGCAAAATTAGTGGAGAACACTACAGTATATTAATAAGAAGATGACTTTAAAATTTGTGATAGAACAAATAGAGAGAAATAATAAAATAATTTGAAATATGAAGTGTATATAAACTTGATTTATTTAGGGGCTGCGACCTAAATTAGCAGCCATCTGTTTAGCCACTCCATTGGAGTGTGCACTTGGTTTTGATAGAGGATTCTAGGAAAGCAACAAATCAGAATTTAAAAGCATTCTCACTATATGGCCTGATAAAAAAATTCACTGCATATATGCAATCAGACTCAGCAGTTTGCAATTTTCTCCTTGATGGCCAAGAGATACATTACAAAAATTGTTCGTCCATATCTTATTATGTTGAAGTTAAACTGGCCTGACTTGCAATTTATAATTTCTTTAAATACCATAATAAAGCTTTTTTTTTACAATTAGATTTAAAATTTTCAAACCTAAAGTTGTCTCTGCATCAACAAATAAGAGAACCAAACCAACAATATCTTTGTTTTGGATGAACCTTAACATGCATTCCAACTTTAGAAATTAAATTCCCTTAGTTTATTCTACCACAAAACCAGAAATATAATGTAAAAAACAATCATAAACAGAACAGCATTAACTTGGCTAGCTTGAAGCCATACCTTCACTGCGCTTGTTCTACAACACTGAATATACGGACATTGTTTGTAAAGTTATCGCCTCCAATTGGCTGAAACGGACCAAAGTTATAGGAATTGGAAATATACTACTACATTGATCCCTTGCTAGAAATATTCCTTGACGAGTTACCAAAAATATTATTCAACAGTTCAGAGAGAGTGCAAAAGGTGGTGCATCACTTTCACAACCTGCTAAAGAAAGATAAGCTTATAGCATAAACTTTATTGGCCTCCTTATCAATCTCTTCATCTTTTATTACCTCAAATTCAGTTGCTAACAATTCTTTGTCAAAATACAGGTTGACATCCACAGAGATCGTAGATTTATACTTTTTATACGTACCTGAAAGAGATGCTGCATCTCCATAAAGGCAATCTCATATTTCAACCTTCCTCAGCTTTAGACTGGCCTCCAACTCTAACTGCATTTCCAGATCACTTCTTTCATCAAAAACGACAGAAAGTATTTCCAAATTTTTGGCATATTAAAACTTTCCCATATATTCAAAGGTCAAGTTCGTCAATAGTCCTAATATAAAAAAGTCTCTCAAGGTTAGCGCAAATGTTTTGCCACAGCATCAAATGCCTCATCCATTATTTCACTAGTTCTGTAATCTGGCTAGCATGTAATCATCATGCAGAGGTGAAAGCGAGTAAATCAGGAAACTTCTGAACAATAAATGCAACAACATTTTTAGTCATTTGCATGTACAGGTAAAGAATACACAAAGTCTTCGGCATCCATCTGATAAAGCAACAAGCCCTGATTCAATTATCCCATAATCCATATCCTGACCTGGACAAAGGAACCAGCAGGTAAGATTTTTAGTTCCTCAAGCAAATGTTAGCAAGATCCAACAGCTTCTAAACCCTAATCACCCATTGTGTCAGTACCAGAAATTAGTCATTAGATTTCAAGCTCTAACACATAAAAACAAGTGTCTGAAGTTAGTCATAAGATTTCAAGCTCCAACACATAAAAAACAAGTATCTAAATTGTAGAAAAATTAACAGAATATGCTTACATACTATATAGTTGAATGAAATATGTGATATGTCTCATTTCCAAACTAATTGCTTAATATACCATCGGCAGTCCTTTGTTTTATGCACAGACTTATTGAGTTTCACGTTAAATCTACGGCCATAAAATAGAGCGGTAAAAAGAATTAGTAGAATAACACCATAGACTCAAAAAATTTCCAAACTTCCAGAGGGGTAGGACAAATGCATATTCCCATTAAATAATAAATTAGAGAGACAAAAACCACTTAATGGATTAATTGTATTGAATCATAATAGGAGCTTTTACAGAAAATTTCCTTCAAATACGCTAAACTATTCTAGGCCAAGTGGAAGAGGCAAGCGAATATCTATACAGACTATAGCTCTACAAATATACAATATAATTTCAAGCTACAGCTATAAAACCATTTATCAATAAATGATAAAATACTGTTGTTCCTTCATTCTCACCAGACCAGTGCCCCCGCTTCATAGCCATAAGTAATGGAAAAAGAAAAATTAGCAGAAATGGACAAAATAACAACATAGATCGCGCAATTACTAATATTAAATTTCCAAATAAACAGCAGTTACATACTTACATTATCAGAATATGATGTTAGTATAGAAGAACCTGACATCTATATATGTTCGCACACAGATCTTAAAGATTAACAAAATTCGGTCCTATCCTATTCCTCACCATTTTTTCAATCACATTTGAAGCCAAGCAAGAAAATTCGGCTCATAATAAATTTTTTGTTTTTTACTAAATGACTCACAATAAGATTTAACAAGTATGCAATACTGTGTCTTCCTTCAGTTAAATTTCTAAGATAATTCACTAAACAGTTTTTAGTATATCAAATTTCCTAGCATATACACTAGTAGCAACAAGTGTTCTAGATGACGTACAAGTTCTGTGAGGCATGTCATCGAACTTTTTAGCACATACACTATCAGCAACAAGTGTTCTAGATGACTTACAAGTTCTGTGAGGCATGTCATCAAGCTATTGGTAGGCAGCAAAAACTTTATAAGGGTGCTCCTATTTGCTTTTGGTGTAGCACAGCTTTGTCTATGACTTAGCCAGGGCTGCAAGGTATGGACATAGTTAAAATTTGTAATGTTTGCAATTGACGATGTCTTGAGTAGTAGACCCAACAATTCATACACGACAAAAGAAAAATAGTTTTTGTGTTTATTTTGAGTACACGAACACGAGAGTACCCGACCCATGACGAACTGCAATTACAGATCTACGTTGCTCAAAAACAAATCTCAATGGTCTAATCCAATAGTAACTCATCAGTCATCAGTTACGAGACTCATCCCATTACAACAGTTCCACATCTCTTTAAGTTTGTGATTAGAATCTCACTGTTATGCCGCAATTCTGTTAAAAAAGATAACTTCAGAATTTTTAATAAAAATGCATGTTAACTTGTACAAATCCGAGGAGTACATTATATTCTCTGAAGTAGGCTAACTTACTCGCATAGTTTCTTCAACACACTGCTCATATATGATATACCATAAATATGAGTTATGACTAGTACCAATGCTAGCAGAAGGTAGTAAAGTCCATTTAAAAAGGATCTCATATAATATAAACAAATTTAGAGACCTGTATGAGTTATCACATCCCAAATAGTCATAATTTCTTACCTTAACCTCTGCTAATGTACCTAGTCGAGCCAATGAAAAATCATATGAAGAGAGTTCACCTAACCAACTATTTATGTGATATTAAAAGTTACAAGTAAAGTTGATCCAAAATCTTGCTAAATTATCATGTAAACTGTTCGACATCTGC
Organism: Apium graveolens; assembly: GCF_009905375.1. Taxonomy (NCBI): domain Eukaryota; kingdom Viridiplantae; phylum Streptophyta; class Magnoliopsida; order Apiales; family Apiaceae; genus Apium; species Apium graveolens. The sequence continues at coordinate 24,827,594 of NC_133654.1, read as the reverse complement.
TCTAATGTCATAACACATCAGGCTCATATGTTTAAAACAACAAGAAGATTACTTCATAGCAATAAAACTCATTCTAATAAATATAAAAAAAAAAAACAGACAATTCATCAAGTTGCTATCACTGAAATGTTTCTCATAACAAGTCTATAGTATATTTCAATCAAAAAATACATACAATGTGTTTACAATTGTCCTACAATGGGCACTCCTCGAGTGTTTACCCCGGAATTAATGAACAAAAAAAGAGAACGAGGATCTGCACAAGATACAAATATTGGTGTTACTTGCCTTCTGCTTGTATCTAATAGAGGGTGTTAAGAATAATGTTATGGTGTTATTCGCCCTTTGCTTGTATCCAAAATGAAAGGATACGTAGTCCAAGTTACACCATGTACTGATGCACTATGCACTCTTCTTGTCATGTTCCCAGTTTTGCAAAGTCCAAACTAACCCTGGAGGTAAAGTCATTTCACAACGACGTCTAAAGAAGATAGTACTAAAAACAAGCCAAGTAGATTCAGTTGAAAGTAGCATTTCAGAGCAGTGTCGAACAAAATCTAAAATGAACTACTGGTCTTCCGTTTGAAACATTTTGTCAAACAGGTAGAGCGCATTGTTGAGCAAATGACAGGGTTGACAAATTTTGTGAGAGCACTTGGTAACAACGAGAGTGAAGATGTGGTGTATTTTACTAATTTGACCCGGGGTAAAAGGAGGTTGTAGATGAATCAGATTTAGGGTTTGATGAGAAATGCAAGAAACGGCTGTGTAACCCTATTATACAGGCAACCCAAATGGACCTGCTCCAATCAAGCAGAGTGACGCTCTTTTTTGTATTGCCCCTAAAAATTGTTATACAGTTAGGAAAAACTGTAAAAAAGGTATTATCATAAAAATTAGACGAATATTTGGTAATTTTTTTGATATGCCAGTATATATTTTGACGCAAAAAATTAAAAATAATAATATTTTTTGTAAGGTTTGACGGTGAAATCAGCACCCGCTTCCCCCAAAAGCTGAAAAGCCGTTTTCTCTAAAAACATGGGTGGACTTACTTTATCTAAGAGCAGCTTTTAGGTCAAAAACACTTTTCCGAAAATCAGCTTTTGACTATAATAATTTTTTTATTTTTTTTTGCCAGAAAAAAGTTGAAATTTTATTGAATTATCAAATCATTCGACAAAACATATTGAAAATCGGAGTGGACATCCCCCATTCTCCAGATACGATCAGCTAGGGAACAATTTTGTCGCGCCAAGAAATGAGCAACTTTGTTCACAGATCGCTTCACAAACTTAAACTTAACGTTTTTCTCACTCAAACTTACTAGAAGTTCACGACAATCTTTAATAACTCTTCCCAAGTATGATAAACATGTGAAAGAACTACGAATTGCCTGAACATTCTGCACCTGAACATTCTGCAAGCAATCTGATTCTAAGATGACATCGTGTTGATCTTCGTTTTTTATCCAGCTTAGGGCTTCTCGAATGCCCAAAGCTTCTGCCAAATCTGGGTTTGGACTACCTCTCAAGCACCGAGTCCTTACTTCAATGAGACTTCCTCTGTGGTCTCTAACTACAAAGGCAAAACTGAAGTTTGAATTTTCCTCGAAGATGGCAACATCTGTATTAATCTTAACGCTATTTGCAGGTGGTAAGGTCCAGTGTTCATCTCCATCCTCTGCTGATATATAACCCAGAGAACGATCAAAAGTTCGATCTTGAACACCCTTTCATTGGTTAAGTAACGATAAAGCAAATTCTACCACGGTGGAAATATTTAAGCTTCGTTGATTCCATATGACATCGTTTCTGTTTTTCCATAGAATCCAGCAGACCATGACAATGTCAAGAACCTTCTCTTTGTTGTAATGTTGAAACACCCAATCTAACCATTCTGAAAAATAATTGATATTGTCCATGTCAAAAGAAATGTCTAACTTTCCCCATACTGATTCTACATAAGCACATTGAGTAAAAATGTGCAAGCATGATTCAGGGTAATCATTGCATACAGGACAAGTGATGATAACTGGGACCCTTTTGGTAAGAAGCGTGTCTCTCGTTGGCAAACAATTAGTTGAGGCTCGCCATGAAAAACTTTTGATCTTGGGAGGTATTTTCAAATTCCATATCTTTCTCCAGAAACCAGAATTATCTGCTGTGTTATTGTCATTTTTGTCGCCTTGCAGATTAATCATTAACAAAATGTTCATATCAATAATTTTGATTCATGTTTTATAGAACACCGGGTAAAACTATTCAACTCTAATGATATCAAATAAAACCTGATTAAGACGGTTGAATAGCGTAGTCAAGAGTTTATACTTTATCGTCTTAGGACCTGAGACCGATTCTCATTCATCCCGATAATTTATGAAAACAAATACTCGTTTTTAAAAATATAAACTATATTTGTCAAAAGAAAAAATAATAATAATAACCTGACAAAAAAAGTATATCAAATAAATAATGCAATATCAAAAATAGGTATATGATATAATCTATATATTATATATATAATACTGCAATATCAAGTTTTTCGGGAAGCATTTTATTCATAATTACTATTTTGCCCCTATATTTTATTAAATATTAAAAATTATTATTTTGGATGGGAATCAAAGCCAGCTCAACTATTTGTAAATTTATCATATCAACCACTTGAGTTAGAGACACATTTGTTTGATTGTTGATAACATTAAGTGTTGAGTTAGAGCTTACTTATTTACACGAAGTGTGTCTTACTCTATATTTAATTTGATATTTATTTTAATATATTTATAAAATATAATGCTTTGAGACTTGATTAAATAACTCATTTCTATATACTATGTTAGATATATTTGAGATATCATGTCTAATCTGATTTATGTTTAGTTTCAGAACTTAATATCAGGACTTATCAGTACTTACTGGAAATCAGAACTTACTGAAGTCAGAACTTATATCAGAACTTAAGGCCGTTAGGCTTTATATCAGGACTTAAGTGTGGGTACTTCAGTTAAGGAATGCAGCTGATTTACAGGAGAGGATCATGACTAAAACAAAGGAAGATATGCATGAAGAGTTGGACAGCTAGAAGACTTGTAGACGATAATATCTGATTGATATATTTTAGGAGACAGAATTATATTTCATATCAGTTAGAAGATATCTTGTAACTGTGTACTATATAAACACAACTTAGGGTTTACACTATATGTGTTATCATTCACGAGAACATTATTTATTGTAACCTAGCAACTCTTGGTGATATTGTTCATCACTGAGAGAGTAGTTTAACCTACTTTGTAACAAAGCTTATTATATTGAATAAACTTGATTATTGTTACATACTTGTGTTCTAAATCGATTTGATTGTATAAACACTATATTCAACCCCCTTCTATAGTATTGTGTGACCTCACAAGTGGTATCAGAGCCTCTCTGTTAATATACAAACAGTGAGATCCAGTTTACAATCATGTCTGAAGAAACACAAACTCCACCTAAGCCCACCAAAACTCAAGATACTCAAAACAATCAAACCCACAGTCGATATGAGAGTATTATGGTTCCCATACTGAGAGCATCTGAATATCCTATATGGAAGGTAAAGATGACCATGTTTTTCGAAGCCACAAATCCAAAATACCTTGATAGAATTAATGATGGACCATATAAGCCTACCAAGCTCTCTGTTGCAGTTGCTGATCAACCAACAAAGATGATACCAAAGGAGAAAAGTGATTACACACCTGAAGACATCTCATCTATTGTCAAGGATGCAAAGGTAATGCATCTGCTTCATAGTGCAATTGATAATGTCATGTCAAACAGGGTAATTGGATGCAATACTGCAAAGGAAATATGGGATGCTTTGGAGACAAGATGTCAGGGAACTGAAGCCATCAAAAAGAACATGAAGACTATACTCACACAATAGTATGAGCACTTTGACTCAAAAGCTGATGAGTCATTAACTGATTTATATGACAGGTTTGCCAAACTCTTGAATGATCTGTCACTGGTGGACAAGGAATATGATCTTGAAGATTCTAATCTAAAATTCCTTTTAGCTCTTCCTAAAAATTGGGATTTGAAGTCTACTACCATAAGAGGCAACTTTGACCTTGCTAAAACTACTCTTGATGAAATCTATGGTATGCTCAAGACTCATGAACTTGAGATGGATCAAAGGAGAAAAAGGCATGGAAGAAAGTCAAAGACAGATGCACTTAAAGCTGAGGAGGAATCTCCTAAAGTGGTTGTCTCAAAGAGGGGCAAAGGAAAGGCTCTCATTATACAGTCTGATTCAGAGTCATCATATTCTGATGATGATGATTCAGAATCTGAAAATTTATCTGAAGTAGATGTTGATGCAGAGATGATGCAACTGTGTGCTCTTATGGTGAAGGGTATTACAAAGATAGCCTACAAGAAATTCAGAAAGGGTAAAAAGTTTTCCAAAAAAGGTGAAAGTTCTGAAAAGAAAGGGTTCAGAAAGTCTGAAGGTAAAGGAGGAAAGTCTGACAGAGGAGACAACTCAAATGTCAAATGCTACAATTATGGTGAAAGAGGCCATATCTCTCCTGATTGCAAGAAAGGAAAAGGTGATAAAGGACAGACACTTATCACAAAGAAGAAAAACTAGGCAGACACTTCAGATTCTGAAGAAGAGGTGAACTATGCCTTGATGGCAAATGCTGATAGCAGTTCTGGAACTGCTGAATTGAAGGTACCTCATTCAACTCTTGATTTTCATACTGATGATATTTCTGAGCTAAGATTATATCTGAAAACCATGTTCATTAGTTTTAGAGATCAGACTTTAGAAAATGAAAGATTAAATGTTAAAGTCTTGCTCTTAAAAAGAGAAATGACTACTTAGAAAAAGAGTTAGTTATATTCCATCAAACTCAGAAAGAAAGAGATGAGGCTTTGTATGTTAGAGATGAATTGCTAAAATTGAATAAATCTCTTAAATCTGAACTGGAAAAGGAAAAGGAAAAGGAGATAATCAAAACTAGGACTAACTCTGGAAGAACAACTCAGAAAATCTTAGAAAATGGAAATTGGAAAGAAGGACTAGGTTACCTAGATGATAAAGAAGAAAAGGAAATTGTGTCATCTAAACCAAACTTTACCAAGAAAGCTGAAAAGCCAAAGGTAAATCCTGTTAAATTTGTTGCAAAAACTGATGTGTCAAAATCTGAAAAGATGAATGATTCTAAAACAGAAGTCAAAGAAAAGTCAACTTCTGACAAATTAAAACAGGATAAACCAACTATGGTAAATGTTGGCTTAATGACACAAAAGCAGCTTAAGTATAAGCTGAAAGAGATTAAAAATGTAAACCAGATCAAAGAAGCTAGGAAAAATAGGAATAAAAAGGAAGGTGTGAATAAAAGCAATAATTATATGTTTGTTCCTAATGCTCCTAGAAAGAAATGATATAATTGTGGAAACTCTAACCATCTTGCTTCTTTTTGCAGGAAAAATAAAGATATAAACTCTTTACCTCCTAGATCAGGAGTTAAGAGTCATTCTGTTATGTTTAAACCACAAAATCCTTGTTTTCATTGTGGTAGTTTATGGAATTCTATTTATACTTGTAAGGAATATCCTAGTTTGTACTATGATTATTATCAAATAAAACCTTCTTTAAAGAAAGTTAGTGTAGTTCCTTCTAGTGTAAATTCTGATGCAAAATCTGATATAAAGTCTGATAAAAAGCATGTTAGCATAAACTCTGAATCTAAATCCGCTGCAAGTGATAACAAACTTAAAAAGGCCAAAGGATCCAAGCAAGTCTGGGTCCTTAAAACTAACCAATAGTGGTCTTTGTGATTGCAGGGCAACAGTAAAAACATCCTAGTTCTGGACAGTGGATGTTCAGGACATATGACTGGAAATAAAGCCCTGCTATCAGACTGTGTGGAGAAAGCTGGCCAGGAGTTTCTTATGGAGATGACAACATGCGAAAGACTCTGGGATTTGGCAATATCAATCTTGGGAATATCATAATTGAATCAGTAGCTCTAGTCTCGGGACTTAAACATAATCTGCTAAGTGTGAGTCAAATCTGTGATAGAGGTTATCATGTGGATTTCTTTGAAGAACACTGTGAAGTTGTAAGTAATTCTACAGGCAAAGTGGTTCTGAAAGGTTACAGACATGGTAACATATATGAAGCCAGACTTTCAACAAGTTCTGATGGTTCCGCAATCTGTCTGTTAAGCAGAGCATCAATTGAAGAAAGCTGGAATTGGCACAAGAGACTCTCTCATTTAAATTTTAATAACATAAATGAGATAGTAAAGAAAGATCTTGTGAGAGGACTGCCAAAATCAGTATTTGCTCCTGATGGTCTTTGTGAGTCATGTCAAAAGGTAAAACAAAGAAAATCTTCATTCAAGAGCAAAACTGAATCCTCAATTCTTGAGCCTTATCACTTACTGCATGTTGTTTTATTTTGTCCAGTCAATGTCATGTCTATTGCAAAGAAGAAATATGTTATGGTTATAGTGGATGAGTTCACAAGATATACTTGGGTGTATTTCTTGCACAAGAAGAATGAAACTGCTTATACTCTAACTGATCATGTCAGACAACTGGATAAGTTAGTCAAAGATTCTGTTAAGGTTATAAGAAGTGATAATGACACTGAGTTCAAGAATTCAATCATGGAAGAGTTCTGCAAAGAGCATGGAATAAAGTAGGAATTTTCTGCACCTGGAACTCCACAGCAGAATGGAGTTGTAGAAAGAAAGAACAAGACTCTTATTGAAGCTGCATGAACTATGCTTGATGAAGCAAAGCTACCAACCTACTTTTGGGCTGAAGCTGTGCAGACTGCTTTATTTACACAGAATGCTACACTCACAAACAAGCATGGAAAAACACCATATGAGATGGTGAAGAAAAAGAAGCCAAATCTGAAATATTTTCATGTATTTGGATGCAAATGTTTTATTCTTAAGACTCATCCTGAACAGCTGTCAAAATTTGATCTAAAAGCTGATGAAGGAATTTTTGTTAGATATCCACTTTCCACAAAAGCCTTCAGAGTCTACAATTTAAGAACAAGGGTTGTCATGGAATCTATCAATGTATCTTTTGATGATAAAAAGATTACTGGACTTGAAGATTTCAATGATCATGATCAGCTGAGATTTGAAAATGAAGATTTAAATTTTGATTCTGTAAATTCTGATGACCTAAATCCTGATCCTGTAAGTTCTGACGGTTTTAAATTCTGATGTCATTGAAACTGTGGTAACTGCTCCAAAGGAAAATGCACCTATTCAGGGGGAGCAAGCTGATGATCATACCACATCTCAAGACTCTCAAAAAATATCAAAACCTGTCACTGGCTTTTCAAGTTCTGATTCATCAAGTTCTTATGAGACAAATTCTGATAATTCTGGAAACTCTGATTCTTCAATTCCTGAAGGATCCAACTCAAATTCTGAACTTCAGAGAGCATAACTTCATGGGTAGCATCAGAAAATGCTGATGGAGACAACATGGATCATGGGGGAGGATCCAGTTCTAGAGATCAACTTCCATCTGCAAGGAAGTGGACTAAATCACACACACCTGACTTAATAATTGGAGATCCTGAAGCATGTGTCAGAACTAGAACAACAACAACAACAACAACAAATGAATGTCTCTATCATTCCTTTCTATCTCAGACTGAACCAAAGAAAGTGGAAGAAGCTCTTCAAGATGCTGATTAGGTGCAAGCAATGCAGGAAGAGTTAAATGAATTTGAAAGAAATAAAGTCTAGACCCTAGTGCCAAGACCAAAGAACAGGTCCATTGTTGGCACAAAATGGGTGTTCAGAAACAAAACTGACAGTGATGGCATAATTACAAGAAACAAAGCAAGGCTGGTTACTAAAGGTTACTCTCAACAGGAGGGTATTGACTATGATGAAACATTTGCTCCAGTTACTAGATTGGAAGCCATAAGAATCTTTTTGGCTTATGCTGCTCACAAAAAGTTTAAAGTCTTTCAAATGGATGTGAAAAGTGCTTTTCTCAATGGAGAATTGGAAGAAGAGGTATATGTTGAACAACCTCCAGGATTTGTAGATCCAAAATTTCCTAATCATGTCTACAGACTTGATAAAGCACTCTATGGCCTTAAGCAGGCTCCAAGAGCATGGTATGAGACTTTAGCTCAATTTCTTCTGGAAAGTGGATTTACCAGAGGCACAATTGATAAAACTATGTTCTACCTCAACCATGGAAATGACTTACTTTTGGTACAGATATATGTTGATGATATCATTTTTGGTTCTACAAATGCCAAACTATGTGAAAAGTTTTCAAAGCTAATGCAGTCAAGATATCAAATGAGTATGATGGGAGAACTTAGCTATCTTCTGGGATTTCAAGTCAAGCAAAATGAAGAAGGTACTTTCATAAATCAATCTAAGTACACCAAAAATTTACTCAAGAAATTTGGAATGCAAGACTGTTCAACTGCATCCACTCCCATGGCCACTACAACCAAGTTAGATAAAGATACTGGAGCATCAGTAGATATTACTAACTACAGAGGTATGATTGGATCTTTACTCTATTTAACTGCAAATAGACCAGATATCATGTATGCTACCTGTCTTTGTGCAAGAGTTCAGGCTGATCCAAGAGAACCTCATCTAATAGTTGTGAAAAGAATTTTCAAGTACCTCAAGGGTACAACTGATCTAGGATTGTGGTATCCTAGGGAATCATACTTTAAGCTAATAGGTTACTCATATGCAGATTTTGCAGGATGCAAAATAGACAGGAAAAGCACTAGTAGAAGCTGCCAATTTCTTGGAGGCAAATTGGTTTCTTGGTTTAGCAAGAAACAGAAATCAATTTCTACATCTACTGCAGAAGCTGAATATACTGGTGCAGGAAGTTGTTGTGCACAGATTTTGTGGATGAAGAGTCATTTACTGGACTATGGGTTAGAATTTTCTAAAATACCCATTTACCAGTGATAATCAAAGTGCTATTGCTATGACAGGAAATCCAGTTCAATACTCAATGACAAAGCACATCGACATTAGGTACCATTTCATAAGGGAACATATGATTGAAGGTACAGTGGAATTGTATTTTGTTCCAACATATCAACAACTAGCAGATATCTTCACAAAACCACTATGTGAAGCTACTTTTACAAGACTGGTAAATGAACTTGGAATGGAATCTAGTTCTTTCTCAAAATCTGTTTAGTTTTTATTCTCATACATCAGACTTTAAGATCAGTGTTTACAGATTTTCTTATCTCAATGTAATATGTGCTTAAATTGTAACATATTAAACACTGCCTATTACCTGATGTGATTCTATAAACTCTGAAAGTGTTTTGAATGTTCTGTGACTATTCAATCCAATGAGGATTACTTTGCTAGATGCTGACTTAGTAGTCTTTAACAAACTATGTATCCCATGTTTGAATTAGTTGTTTATGTGTAAATCCATAACACAGGCAAACTTTGATTTTGATCTTAGTCAAATTTACTTCCTGTATCTTATTACTAAACCACAAACTAGATTATTGCTTCTTATCTGCCAAATTCTGATGTCAGTAAATCTTAAGGATAAACTACATGCTTGATAAGCCTCACTTATCTGAAGAAAATAAAAAAATTGAAATCAGGCACTCCTTTGAGATCTAGAGTAAATATGTGAAAGTGAAGACCCAAGTGCATTGCTGGTATTAAGTTATATGCATTAGAAAAGCAAATAAATTTTTCTTGGTGACTTTTCACATTCTCTGATTACTGGAGAAATATTCTGATAATAGCATAAATTCTGATAGCAGTTGTGACTCATTTGCACTGAGAAGCCACGGTAAAAAGAATGTCAAAAGATGCATAAAATGAGCACAAACAGTTGAGGTGGACTCTTGCATAAATTTATTCTATAGTAGACTTCAAAATTAAAGACAGATTTTAAGCATTTTTCTTAGTTATGCCTTATTTCTAAGATATCTGAAGTTTGTCAGACTTTAATCTTTATCTGATCATTTGCAAATGCACACACTCTCACTCCATATGAATGATGAAAATTACTGTGGTGATTAAGTTGTTTCTGACAAACAGTTAAGTATTATTTGCATAAATTCTGAGGACAAGTTCTGATAAAAGTTATGATGATTAAACTATGAAGAAACCAGTCAGTATTTGGGTGAAGAATCACAAAAACAGTCATTCACTTTTTGAGTACATAAGCCATGTTCTGATGACCGTTAAATTCTGATAATAGTCAAGTTCTGATGCAAATCCTGATAGAAACTCTGATGCTTACGTGGCATTATTTAATTACTTGACTTATTTTTAGTATTTACTGTAACGGTTATATTTTATCAGAAAATAATTAAGTGAGATAAAAACAGTGATAATCATTTGGTTAATGGGTTGCGTGTTTGTTTTGGTAACAGCATGTGAGCAATAATTACTGCATGTTAATCGTGTCCACTCATTACTGTTTTGATTGTTTCCATGATGTTAGGTGTAAAAAGTCTGTTCTGCTTCACAAAAATAGTCGTTGTCACGTGGAGTGTATAAATAAGAGAGTTAAAAGATTTTACAATCTTTTACCTACTATTTTTATTTTCTAATCTCTCTTATTCTTTCTCACTATCTAATATTCTCTGAAGCTATTTCTTACAGGCATTTTATCAAATACCTTGCAAACACACAATTTTTTCACTTAATTTCTTACAAATATGGCACCTAAGGACGTTATCTTTAATAGAGCCAAGTTTGTCCCCAACAACTATATGGCTATTCTCAACAAGGACGATGCTCCTTCAGATCTTCACTTCGTTCAGGACTTTCTTGATAACAGTGAGATTGGGTATGCTCTGACCCAACCACAATTACTCTCAGGAACACAAATACTGGAGTTTTGGAGGACTGGTGTATATGATGATGGTGGTGAAAATGGGTCCCCAAGCATTATCTTCACAACAGGGGAAGATGAGCATCTAGTTAACTTGTCAACTATTCGACGAGCTCTACACTTGCCAGAAAATTGCACTTTCAATGCTCAGATTGAAGAACCACTTCTACAGGGTATGATGGCCAATCTTGGCTAGGAGAAAAGTCTGTCCAAGCTGGGACAGCTGAAGATGCCATACATCATAAGGGAGTGGAGCTACTTCTTTGACTACATCACTAGAGCTTTTTCCAACAAATGCTCCAACTTTGATACCATTCCCATTCCGAGTCAGCAAATATGGTATGCACTTCTAAATCAAACTCACTTTGATTATGCTACTGCTATTTTGGGTTTTATTGGGGATAGGATGCAGGAGGACCCAAATACTGTTTATTTTGATAGATTTTGTCAACTCATTTACAGTTTTTGTTGTTCTGATAAGCCCCAAAACTTTAGTGAGTCAATTCAACCTTTTAAACTTGCTAAAAGGGCTTTCACGGACTTGTTATCTATTGATAATAAGAAAAACTTACTAAGACCCCTTCAAATTCCTGAATATGTAAAACAGTTCTTAGTAAACTCTGACCCCAACACATACACACCCAAATTTCCTGAAGTTGCACCCTCTCAACCTCCACCAAAATAACCTACCAACTCTCAACCATAACCTACCATCAGAACCTATTTCCAACCAGCACAATCTTCGCAACCATAACCATCAGTACCTACTACCAAACCAACCTCTGGTACTTCCCAAAAGGTGTCAGTTGTAAAATCTTCAAGAGCAAAATCTGTTCCTCAATCTCCACCAAGGAGAAGAAGAAAGATAATTCTGAGGGATGAATCAGATGAAGATGAGCAAGTCCAGGTTCATGCATCAGAACCTGTGACAATAGAAGCTGCAAAAGAAATTTTTTCAGAAAGAGGTAACTCCTCAGAATTATACTGAAGCTGAGGGTTCTGGAATTTTAAAATGGAAAAGAACTTCAAGTTCTGATGCTACTCAAGCAACACCTCCACCATTCAGAAGATCAAAGAAGGAGAGAGCAGGTGTGAAAATTACACAAGCTCAAAATGAAGATGCTGAGGAAGGGGATCAGGAATCTTTGATCTCATCAGAACCAATTGTGATTGAAGCTTTGCCACCTCCACCTCAAGCTGAAGACACTGTTAGATATATTTGAGATGTCATGTCTAATATGATTCATGTTTAGTTTTCAGATCTTAACAAACATGACATATCAGGACTTACTGAAAGTCAGAACTTAATATCAGAACTTAAGGTCATATCAGAACTTAAGTGCGGGAAGACTTTCATATAAGGAAGGAAGCTGATTTACAGTAGAAGATCAAGACTAAAATAAAAGAAGATGTGCATGGAAAGAGTTAGAAGACTGGAAGACTTGTAGAAGATATCTGATTGATATATTTTAGGAGACATAATTATATTCCATATCAATTAGAAGTTATTTTGTAACTGTGTAATATATAAACACAGACTTAGGGTTTACACTAGATGTGTTATCATTATCGAGAAAATTATACATTGTAACCTAGCAGCTCTTAGTGATATTTGTTCATCACTGAGAGAGAACAACAGTTCTTATTGTAACAGAGTTTATTCAATATACTTGATCTTTGTTACATACTTGTGTTAAATCGATTTGATTGTGAAAACACTGTATTCAACCCCCTTCTACAGTGTTGTGTGACATAAAAATTGGTATCAGAGCTTATCTGTTAACACACATACAGTAAAGATCCATACAATCATGTCTGAAGAAGCACAAACTTTAACCAAGCCCACCAAATCTGAAGAAACTCAAAAGATTCAAATCCACAGTCGATATGAGACTATTAGGGTTCCCATATTGAGACCTTCTGAGTATCCCATATGGAAAGTGAAGATGGCTATGTTTCTGGAAGCTACAGATCCAGAATACCTTGATAAAATTAATGAAGGACCACATAAGCCTACCAAGCTCTCTGTTGTAGTTGCTGCTCAACCAGCAAAGACCATACCAAAGGAGAAAGGTGAGTACACAGCTGAAGACATCTCATCTATGGCCAAGAATGCAAGGGTAAGGCATTTGATGCATAGTGCCATTGATAATGTCATGTCAAACAAGGTAATTAATTGCAAAACTGCAAAGGAGATATGGGATGCTTTGGAGACAAGATGCCAGGGAACTGATGCAATCAAGAAGAACATGAAGACTATACTCACTCAAGAGTATGAGCACTTTGACTCGAAAGTTAATGAGTCATTAACTGATTTATATGACAGGTTTGACAAACTCTTGAATGATCTATCACTGGTGGACAAGGAATATGATCTTGAAGATTCAAATCTAAAATTCCTTTTAGCTCTTTCTGAAAATTGAGATTTGAAGTCTACTACCATAAGAGACAACTATGATCTTACTGAAACTACTCTTGATGAAATTTATGGTATGCTCAAGACTCATGAACTTGAGATGGATCAAAGCAGCAAGAGGCATGGAAGAAAGTCAAGGACAGTTGCTCTTAAAGCTGAGGAGGAATCTCCTAAAATTGTTGCCTCAAAGAGGGGCAAAGGAATGGCTGTAACACCCCCAAATCCGGGGTCGGGGATTCGGGTTGTCACGAGTTCCATTTCCCTTATCAATACTTAATCTTAACAGTCAACCAACTACTGCGTACTATGACCCCACAATATACACACACACACCACAAGTTATAGTCTCAGAGATGAATACCAAAAATAACACAAGTCATTTTATTCCACAATTATAAGTCATTACACCTCAAAAGGGTTCTTGAATAAATTTACATATTCTTTTCCATTATTACAATTCATAATATACATAAGTCTGGTACATCAAAAGTTGAAAGCCTAGCCTATTGGTAGTTCCTACCTCATCCACAACGGCATCAACGCCTACAGGAAACTGCGGAACGTTTCCTATCCGCTCACGAATTGGGAGCTTGGTCCTGTTCATCTTGTCTATCTGTTGTTGTGTGATGAAAGAAGAAAGCAAGGGTGAGCAACAAGCCCACCAAAATAATATGTATAATAATTTACAATATATGAGCATTCACATAATACTCATAAAAGTCTTGGTCAAAAAGAAATGAACCAAGTTTGATCTCTTAATGCGACCAAGTCACAAAATATGTAGTATAAATGTATATATACTTTTCAAAATCTTGAAATCCTCTGCCATGTATAATATACACAGAGTTCTAGTTTATAACTGTATAAAAAATATCGTTGCAAGGTGATCTCATATATCTAACTTTGTCTCAACGTTTTTCTGAAAATCTTTGTCATGCATAAGATAATCATTAACCAGATATAAGTTGAAAAGGTGAAGTTACGAGATACTCCAATATACTTATATATTTTCCAAATATTGCTTGAACTACCACCGTTCAAGGTATAATCAGTTTCAAAAGTTCATCACATAGATGAGACTACAAGAAAAGACTTGAATAGATTCAATCTTTGAAATATCATTATAAATAATGAAGTTACAAGATACTTCATTAAGTCCCGATATATATACACTTATATATATACATTTCATACACTCCTTGAAAACCTCTGTTATGAAAATTATAAATAGAGTTGCAATATCCAATGAATTTGGAAAGGAGAAAACCTTGGCATAAACCTGATATCTTGCTGATCAGGCAAAGATACCAATAAGTAACATTTTCTACTAGTAGATGGACGAATTCCCCACTGGTCATCACCCTGGCCGTATTAGGACCTATGCTGGACTGTCACTCAGCCACTTACGCATTAATGGACTCCCCTTGAGCCACTTACACTTTCATGGACGCCCACTGAGCTTATGTTGCTTATGCCGACTCAAATAGATGGACTTACTTCCCGAACTTTGGGCAAGTAATCAAAATATTTTCTCAAAACAGCAACGTTGTTGCGAATATAAAATACACCACAGAGCCGGAGTCATAAGTCCTCGAATGAATATTCAAAATAATATTCATTAAATAAAATAAACAGAGTCATAAGTCCTCGAATGAATATTCAAAATAATATTCATTAAATAAAATAAAGTTATCGAATAAACCTTATTTGATTAATAATTTTGAAAACTATATCTATATATATAATAATATATATATTATACTCGGGAACATCGACTCCCGGTTTAGAAAAATGTTCACCTTCGGGTCCCCTATACTAAGGGTATACGCAACTACTGCTTATCTCTAGCATAGGTATTATGCAGTTTATAAGCATTTGAATTGATAATAGAATATCAAGATTACAAAACAGGCATGCATATATATATCATATCACATGCTCCAATATATCGCAAGACTTTGCTAATAACAATCATGCACTTATCACAAGATAATGCATATACATATATACATCACAACAACAATATAACGGGTAGAAAACTTGCATGAGTGTTCCCGGATAGACTTAAGCTTAGAGTGAGTCCGATAACCTATGAACAACAACATAAGTCAGAATTAAACCCCGGTCGCTTAAGAAACTAGATTTTAACCAATTGAACCCTAACGTTCGCTTATGGTCACTCCTACGCTTAACGAATCACATAAGTCGTTCGAGTACCCTCGGCTCCACCATTTTTAATAAATTAACCATTAAGAATTTTAAGGCGATTCTTTCGCGAGTACTCTACCAACTGCCTAATCCACTTTAAATAATTGTTTCATACTCCAATTAGTCATTTAAGGGCCTTAACCAAGGTTTCAAAGTAAGGCGAGGGGTAATGGTTCGTTCGCGAAATGCCGTTACTTAAAACGGTCGTTTCTCCTAAACCGTACATCGGATTCAAGCGAAACACATATCAAAATGAAGCTCGTAACATGAACTATCTAAACATGGTAATGGTCAGAATCTTACAGTGAGTTCATGGGTCCTGAAGTTAAGAACTAAAATAGTCTAAGGTAAATCGGGCATTACGACGGCTATGTTTACGCGATTACCAAAGTTTATACTACTCCAAATCAATCACAAACCAACGTACAACCAACATTACAACAAAAATCCATCCAAACCTCACTACATCAGTCCATTAGTTCATGTTTTATCCAACTCATTCAATCACAAACAAGAGCTACTAACCATACTAAGGTTCATTAACCAATAACCAAGATCTACAACTCAAACTCATTATACATTCAACCAAACTCTAAATATACATGAATCATGCTTTCATGAACTATAACAAACAAAACCAAACCTAATAATCAAAGTAAAGTTAGGGTTTGGAGGGGTTATACCTTCCTTGGAGTGATTGGAGTAGCTAGGAAGCCTTAAGAAGCCTTGAGATAGCTTGAGAATGCTTGGATCTTAAAGGAAATCAAAGAAAATAAAGTTAGTAATCTTGAAAACACTATTCATCATCTTATTCCTTGATTTATTGGAAGAGATTCATGAAGAAATAGAAGCTTAAACTCCTAGGATATGCTTATCTAATCATAAGGGACCTTGGGTAATTATATTGCAAATTAACAAAGCTAGAATCTTGATTTTTGGATTTTTTTCTCCTTGAAATGATGAAGAAGCCGAGAGTAGATATTCTTGGGAGAGTATTTTCTTTGTTGAATGTGTTTGTGGTGCAAAATGAAGTGAATGGGATATTTGAATGATTTGTTGGTTGATTAAAGTGAGTGGAGTATGACTAATCATGACATCATCTTGGTGACTTCATCTTTTACCACTTGTCATCACTTGGTGGTGGAAGCATCTTCTTATGCTAATCCTTGCTTAATTGCTTGGTTATCATCCTTAATCCTTGCACTAATCTCTCTTACATTACTTGTCGTTTAATTATTTTATGACTCGTTTATCGTTCGTTCTTGCTAATCATTTGAGGGATCATATCCGGGATCTTATTACTTGGGTTCCCCTAAACCTTTCTCAATATATTATATTCCTTATATGATCCTTTCTTTTAATCCTTGAATTTAAATCCTTTTAATCATGTTAACTTATACTCCATTCTTTCGGTATCTGGTGGATTTTTTTTTTTGGAAAAATCAAAGTGTTCGAATTTGGATTCTGACGATCTTTACATACACTTATATACCATATAGAGTACTAATAAGATCTCAGAATATCAATAAAAGAACTGCTACATAGTGTGGCATGAAAAGTTTTCTTAGTCAGCATAATCAGCAAAATCACTATTCATAAGGGTTACAAAAAGTCCAAAATTTTTGGGGTTATTAAAGTCTCCCCTCCTTAAAAGGATTTCGTCCCGGAATCATATAGAAAATGAATAGGGATACTTTCTTAGTATTGCACTTTGTAACTCTCAAGTCAATTCTCCACATTTTAGTTCTACCACCAAACTCTGACTAGCTTGATAACCCTTCTCCTAAGCACTTGTTCCATTTCGATCTATAACCCTTCCTGGTTGCTCCATATAGGTTACGTCTGCTTGCATGTCTATGCGCTCATATGCCCCTATTATCTGGCATCTGGATTACACTTTCTTAACATTAATACGTGGAACACGTTATGAACTTCCTACAAGTTCAGGGGTAGGGCTAGCTCATATGTTAACTTCCCAATATGTCTTAATATCTCCAAGGGTCCAACAAATTATGGACTTAGCTTTCCTTTCTTTCCGAACCTCATCAATCCTTTCCAAGGGATACCTTTAACATTACTAGGTCCCCTATTTCCTACTCGTTTTCCTTTCGTGTCAAATCAATATACTTCTTATATCCATCTTGGGCTACTACCAGCCGTCCTCTGATTAGATCTATTATATCATTGGTCCTTTGGACCACTGCTGGTCTGAGCATCTTGCGTTCTGCAACTTCATCCTAGCGTAAGAGAGATCGACATTGTGTTCCCTCAAGGATCTCATAAGGCGACATCTCGATACTAACATACGATCTATTGTCGTAAGAAAACTCAATCCGCGCTAAGTGATCATTCCAAATTCTTTCAAGTCTATTGCACAGACTCTCATCATAGCTTCTAGCATTATAGCTTTTGCTTCTCAATACCCATTCTTTTCCAGTTTGTAATCGTTACTATCTTTCGTACAAAATACTATTCTAGATATACCTTTACTCGCTAGAGTTTTATAACCTTTTAATAATCGCGTCAACCTTAGTATCACGAACGCGTTAGAATCGGAATACCACCGTACTTGGTACCACTTCATCTCTAGCTGCCTCCATCTTCGAAAGCTTGGTCCTTTGTATAGAAGTAAAAGAATTTATTGAGAGATCACTATGATCATGAACACTTGTTTTATTGTATAGTTAGTATAGAAGGTGGCCAGCCTTTAGTACTTGATAAGCAATTAAACAATATGTGGTATCCTACTAGGCTTCTATTACACAGATAGATAGTCATTAGGAAATACCTCCCATTCTGGAAAGGTTGTTCTTCTCAGCTTATACAAAATGAAAAGAAGAGAAAAGAACGAATTGAAGAAAATTGTATATGAAAAGAATACTGCCACAAAATATCTGGCTTGGAATCTACCTCTGAACTATAGAGGTTTGTCATAGGAGAACAAAAAAAAAAATATATATATATATATATATCAACATCAAGTATTATAGCATCACAATTCATGTTCCTGAATCTTTCACTATTTCGTCCATCATTCTATGGACCCATGCTCTTGCTCGAGCTTATAAACAATCACCGTTGAAACTCCCTCGACAGCGAAAATCGAATCCGGGATTTCATTCTAGACATCATCGTTACTAGAATTCTATGCTTGCACTGCAACCTTCCTCGTATTGTCATACGACTCTCTATTTATAAGAAGGAATAAATATTCAATAGGTAGATAATCGACTTAATTAGTCTATCAATGATAACTTATACATCACCACAACCCGATTAGTGGTACCCAATCTCAACATCCATTACACTACAACTCTCACGGTTGTAATCGGCTCATTATTCAAAGAATCGTTGATGCATTACTATAGTCCACCACGGACCTACTATAGGCATTCGTTTTCCTTGGATCTTAATAGTTAATCATACAGAGTCCATTCCTGCCGTACCGAAATCTTCTAGAGAAGAAACATAATCGCCATTCCATGATTCATGAAGAACACTCCTGAACTTGGCATACATATGATATGAAGCAGATAAAATTGCACAAGAGTTTCAATAAAAGCAACGATAGCAGGTTAATACCATTATTAACCATATATCTTTATTAGGAGACATGAAGCTCAAAGGTTCATTTAGTCCTTTCGTAACATGGTCCAGGCTTATCTCAAGATATGACCTTATAAGATAGATAGCCCGCTCACGGCGATTACATAAATTAAATCTTTACCAAACTACTATCACAGTTGAGTATCACACAATCATCAGAAGGAATGTCAATTTTCCACACTATAATACAACCTTCACGGCTTTAACCATTATCACTGTATTCCTCTGGCACGAGCGCCTATAATTGTCCTCTTACACTTGAAGTGTCGGCCACCTCTTTGGCCTTTACTGATGGTAAAATTTCCTTACAATCAATGTCTTTTAAACGATCTTCAACTAAAATTTCTACCTCATTTCCAATCACTGCTTGTGTGAAAATGCTCTTCCTTACGCTTTGGTGAAAAAAAAATATCACCATTTTTCCATAAGTTATTGCCTCGATCTTTTAGAGGTTAACATTGTCACGACTGACTCTCGATCATACTTATGACGTCTCTTATCTTGGGTCCTACTTGTTTTCACCAATATCGACCTTCATTGGGTCGATCTATACTTTCTTATGGTTCAACACGTGCCCACCTGGCATTATTATAATTATGTCATATTTCCTTTATCAAAATTTCTATTTTTGAGAACTTTGAATATTACCTTTCTCCTTGTAAGACCTCTAAGGTTATCCTTGAATCGTTCCTCCTATATTCCCTAGATACAGGGCATATCAAAATACCATTTACTAATACTAGAACCATTGTCTATATACTTCTGAAAAATTTCCCCACTAATTCTTAAAGGTTGTTATTACCTTAATCCTTTCCAATTCATACTGTCAAAACTCATACTGTCCCTATTAAGGGCGAAATGCCAACCTTTATGCATTCCCCTAGGGTTCATCTTAAGTTATCGTAGTTATATCCTTAATTCCACCTTTAAAAAGGTACTTGCATCCTTCCATGGATAAATCAAGTCATATATCCTTGATAGATTATCTTATTCAATCATTCCCACCTTGATAGTCTATACCAATTTCACAATAGCATCCTTATTCAAACTGAGGTCAACCCATATGGCCTTCAAAAGATAACAATGGTTACTCGCTTTTCTTTCCTAATTTGGTAATGACAACAGGGATGTTCTGGAAGATATTGGTCGTGTTCAACGTGAAATTCTTCTTAATAATTCCTCATTTACCTTTGTTGTTTATCTCAACAGTCATCTCAATGTTGGGATATCTTTCATACCCGGTGTCTCCCTTTCTGGGTATCATGCCCCCGGTCTTACACTTCACATTCTTGAAGGTCACTTCCTTCATCCAATTTTCCTAATTTCTTACTTTCTTGTCTCCTCAGTCTATCCGTGTCTCATTATTTATCCTTTAAACTATCTCAAGGTTTCCTCGAATCCTCCCAACTTACAGGGGATAAACTATATATATCTCTTATGCCTTCAACCATCAACTTTAACTCATGGTGAATCACCCTCATCCTGACAATTAAATACTTTTCTATTTCTATTGCTACGAGTCTTTAGGGTTTCCTCATACCCAACTCCCTTATCATTCCTCAAACTCTATTGTCTTTATTTTCCTTTCCACTTCAGTTTCTTTTTATTTTCTTTTCTATTAAAATCATTTCACGAACCCACTAATCATTGACTTCAAATATCACGTCGTTCTGGGATTCTTGTCATCCGAACGAATCTTGACAACTTTTACAACTTAGCTTCATAATTCATCATACTCGTCCGTCTTTGTTCTGGCTCTAAAGCTTTTACACTATCTCCATAACCCTGAGAATTACTTTCCCGAAAATAATTGACTGGACTTTAATCAGTACTAACCTCTGGCTCTGTGCCTTTCTTGGTCTTTCACCAGCGGGTGGCCTCTCTCTTAGGAAGGTAGGTGACAAAAATAGTCTTTTGCGCTTCGTCAATCGTTTAGAATCTCAAATGATTCCTCTATTTCTTTTAACCGGGCTCTCGCCTCGACTGGGTCAGCTTGTTCCTTGGAACTCTGAGAGCTTAGCGACTTAAAGGTCCTGAAAGAATTTCACACCACATTGTTTCCTCAGGGTGGTGGTTAGGGTAAAAGTATAAGTTTTATTTAGGCATGTCCATGAATTGCCCCATAGGAGTACCGTCCTGGTTCTCCCTATCTTGCTCGACTTCTGTTTTCTCAGTATGAAATGTTTCCTCCTCCTCCTCCCCATAATCAGGGTTATCTTATATGTTAAAATCTTGTTTTCCATTTCATTATGTTATGGGTTCTTTCTTTCTTGATGGCGACCTCTCTGACTATCACATTCAGGGTTTGCCCTAAATCTTATTCCTCGAACTATGGCTTTCACCTAATATCTCGTCCTTAAGCTCTTGAACATTTGGAACCCAAATTCTATAGGAATACCTCATTATTCCCTTATCATCTTTCTCGGTATTAATCTCTTCTCTATTTGTTGGCTCTCTGCCTTCATTCATCACTTTTTCTTGGCACAATATGATATTTCCAATAATTCGGGCTGTATTGCAATCTCAAACAGCTTTTCGGTATCAGCTCCGGTTACCTTCACTTCTATTTCCATTTTCTCAAAATCTCTTATCAACTCTCCCAAAGACATTTTCATCTTGAGTCTCTCTTTTATACTAAGGGCATTAGCCACCATTTTGGTTTTCCCTGGATGATAAAGAATCTCATAATCGTAATCCTTGATTAGCTCTGACCACCTCCTCTGGCGCATGTTGAGCTCTTTCTGCGTGAAAATGCACTATAGCACTTATGGCTTGTGTAAATCTCGCACTTCTCTCAATACAAGTAGTGCCTCCAATCTTTAGGGCAAAACTATTGCCACGAGCCCAAGCTCATGGGTGGGGATATCGAATTTTATATTCCCTTAATTATCGTAACGCGTACGCGATTACCTTGATGTGCTGTATAAGAAGCACCCTAATTCCTTATGCGAAACGTCACTATACATCACAACATCTCCTTTTCCATCCGACAACGCCAACATAGGGGCCGTCACCAATCTTTGCCTCGGTTCTTAAAAGTTGTTCTCGCATTTCTCTGTCCATTCGAACTTCTCAGTCTTACGAGTAAGCCACGTTAAAGGGGCTACTATCTTTACAAACTTGAACGAACCTCCGGTAGTGACCGGCCAATCCTACCTCTGGTAGTCGCCCTAACCATGGTTATCAATTCCTCAGTGGTCCTTTATTCATTCTTATCAGGATCCTCCACGGGATCCTCCTCAGCAACAATCCCTTCTAGGACAACATCCTCAACTGCTACATCCTCAATATGAATATCATCCGGTCCCTTGTTAGGACGCTCTACCGGATCCACAATCTGATCTCCAATAAGTAATAAAACATCACCGCACTGTTGCTCCTCAACCTCACGGTTCGGAGTCCCGCTACCATATACGATAACGAACTACGCTTCTATCACGATATTTATAAGGGTTCCCATAAGGGTTTTAACTGTCAGTACTACGTTCGGTAGTCCGACTATGAACTTGGCAAGAGTTCTTATTATCTTAGTGAACCTATTATTTTAACGTCACATCATCTCTGAGGTTTATAACGCTCAGCTCTGATACCATTTCTGTAACACCCCCAAATCCGGGGTCGGGGATTCGGGTTGTCACGAGTTCCATTTCCCTTATCAATACTTAATCTTAACAGTCAACCAACTACTGCGTACTGTGACCCCACAATATACAAACACACACCACAAGTTATAGTCTCAGAGATGAATACCAAAAATAACACAAGTCATTTTATTCCACAATTATAAGTCATTACACCTCAAAAGGGTTTCTGAATAAATTTACATATTCTTTGCCATTATTACAATTCATAATATACATAAGTCTGGTACATTAAAAGTTGAAAGCCTAGCCTATTGGTAGTTCCTACCTCAGCCACAACAGCATCAACGCCTACAGAAAACTGTGGAACGTTTCCTATCCGCTCACAAATTGGGAGCTTGGTCCTGCATCTTGTCTATCTGTTGTTGTGTGATGAAAGAAGAAAGCAAGGGTGAGCAACAAGCCCACCGAAATAATATGTATAATAATTTACAATATATGAGCATTCTCATAATACTCATGAAAGTCTTGGTCAAAAAGAAATGAACCAAGTTTGATCTCTTAATGCGACCAAGTCGCAAAATATTTAGTATATATGTACATATACTTTTCAAAATCTTGAAATCCTCTGCCATGTATAATATACACAGAGTTCCAGTTTATAACTGTATAAAAAATATCGTTGCAAGGTGATCTCATATATCTAACCTTGTCTCAACGTTTTTCTGAAAATCTTTGTCATGCATAAGATAATCATTAACCAGATATAAGTTGAAAAGGTGAAGTTACGAGATACTCCAATATACTTATATCTTTTCCGAATATTGCTTGAACTACCACCGTTCAAGGTATAATCAGTTTCAAAAGTTCATCACATAGATGAGACTACAAGAAAAGACTTGAATAGATTCAATCTTTGAAATATCATTATAAATATTGAAGTTACAAGATACTTCATTAAGTCCCGATATATATATACACCTATATATATATTTCATACACTCCTTGAAAACCTCTGTTATGAAAATTATAAACAGAGTTGCAATATCCAATGAATTTGGAAAGGAGAAAACCTTGGCATAAACCTGATATCTTGCTGATCAGGCAAAGATACCAATAAGTAACCTTTTCTACTAGTAGATGGACGAATTACCCACTGGTCATCACCCTGGCCGCATTAGGACCTATGCTGGATTGCCACTCAGCCACTTACGCATTGATGGACTCCCACTGTGCCACTTACACTTTAATGGACGCCCACTGAGCCCATGTTGCTTATGCCGACTCAAATAGATGGACTTACTTCCCGAACGTTGGGCAAGTAATCAAAATGTTTTCTCAAAACATCAACCTTGTTGCGAATATAAAATACACCACAGAGACGGATCCCTCAGATTTTGAGCGAGTATTTAAATCCCCTTCGAAAGAAAGATCTTAAATCAAAAAAATGAGTTTTGGAAACCGCTCTAACTTTTAAAAATCATTTTGAAGACTCGAAAACATTTTAAAGAATGTTTGGAGTTATGCTGATTTAATAAAAGAAATCAGTCCTGATATGTTGGAGAATATCTTAATATTATTATTTAAATAATATTTCCATAAAGGATAATCTCTATAAAAATAATTGAAGTAGAAGTTTTTTAAAACTCATACTTGAAATGAATAATAAATAACCAAAGATATACTTATACGGAAGTACGATCTTTATTTGAATAATCGAAAATAAGTTTGATTATCGAAACATTATTCTTTAATAAAATAAAAAATATTATTTAATAAAATAAGCGGAGTCATAAGTCCTCGAATGAATATTCAAAATAATATTCATTAAATAAAATAAACATAGTCATAAGTCCTCGAATGAATATTCAAAATAATATTCATTAAATAAAATAAAGTTATCGAATAAATCTTATTCGATTAATAGTTTTGAAAACTATATCTATATATATAATAATATATATTATACTCGGGAACATCGAATCCCGGTTTAGAAAAATGTTCACCTTTGGGTCCCCTATACTAAGGGTATACGCAACTACTGCTTATCTCTAGCATAGGTATTATGCAGTTTATAAGCATTTGAATTGATAATAGAATATCAAGATCACAAAACAGGCATGCATATATATATCATATCACATGCTCCAATATATCACAAGACTTTGCTAATAACAATCATGCACTTATCACAAGATAATGCATATACATATATACATCACAACAACAGTATAACGGGTAGAAAACTTGCCTGAGTATTCCCGAATAAAATTAAGCTTAGAGTGGGTCCGATAACCTATAACAACAACATAAGTCGTAATTAAACCCCGGTCGCTTAAGAAATTAGACTTTAACCAATTGAACCCTAACGTTCGCTTATGGTCACTCCTACGCTTAACGAATCACATAAGTCGTTCGAGTACCCTCGGCTCCACCATTTTTAATAAATTAACCATTAAGAATTTTAAGGCGATCTTTCGCGAGTACTCTAACAACTTCCTGATACACTTTACATAATTGTATCATACTCCAATTAGTCATTTAAGGGCCTTAACCAAGGTTTCAAAGTAAGGCGGGGGTAATGGTTCGTTCGCGAAACGCCGTTACTTAAAACGGTCGTTTCTCCTAAACCGTACATCAGATTCAAGCGAACCACATATCAAAACGAAGCTCATAACATGAAATATCTAAAAATGGCAATGGTCAGAATCTTAAAGTGATTTCAAGGGTCCTGAAGTTAAGAACTAAAACAGTCTAAGGTAAATCGAGCATTACGACGGCTATGTTTACGTGATTACCAAAGTTTATACTACTCCAAATCAATCATAAACCAACTTAAAACCAACATTACAACCAAAATCCATCCAAACCACACTACATCAGTCCATTACTTCATATCCAACTCATTCAATCACAAACAAGAGCTACTAACCATACTAAGGTTCATTAACTAATAACCAAGATCTACAACTCAAACTCATTACAAATTCAACCAAACTCTAAATATACATGAATCATGCTTTCATGAACTATAACAAACAAAACCAAACCTAATACTCAAAGGGTTTGGAGGGGTTATACCTTCCTTAGTGATTAGAGTAGCTAGGAAGCCTTAAGAAGCCTTGAGATAGCTTAGGAATGCTTGGATCTTAAAGGAAATCAAAGAAAATAAAATTAGTAATCTTGAAAACACTATTAATCATTTGCTTCCTTGATTTATTGGAAGAGATTCATGAAGAAATAGAAGCTTAAACTCCTAGGATATGCTTATCTAATCATAAGGGACCTTGGGTAATTATCTTGCAAATTAACAAAGCTAGAATCTTGATTTTTGGATTTTTTCTCCTTGAAATGACGAAGAAGCCGAGAGTAGATGTTCTTGGGAGAGTATTTTCTTTGTTGAATGTGTTTGTGGTGGAAAATGAAGGGAATGGGATATTTGGATGATTTGTTGGTTGATTAAAGTGAGTGGAGTATGACTAATCATGACATCATCTTGGTGACTTCATCTTTTGCCACTTGTCATCACTTGGTGGTGGAAGCATCTTCTTATGTTAATCCTTGCTTAATTGCCTGGTTATCATCCTTAATCCTTGCACTTATCTCTCTTGCGTTATTTGTCGTTTAATTGTTTTACGACTCGTTTATCGTTCATTCTTGCTAATCGTTTGAGGAATCATATCCAGGATCTTATTACTTGGGTTCCCCTAAATCTTTCTCAATATATTATATTCCTTATATGATCCTTTCTTTTAATCCTTGAATTTAAATCCTTTTAATCATGTTAACTTATACTCCATTCTTTCGGTATCTGGTGGATTTTTTTTTTTTTGGAAAAATCACAGTGTTCGAATTTGGATTCTGACGATCTTTACATACACTTATATACCATATAGAGTACTAATAAAATCTCGGAATATCAATAAAAGAACTGCTACATAGTGTGGCATGAAATTTTTTTAGTCAGCATAATCAGCAAAATCACTATTCATAAGGGTTACAAAAAGTCCAAAATTTTTGGGGTTATTACAAAGGCTCTCATCATAAAGTCTGATTCAGAGTCATCATATTTTGATGATGATGATTCAGAAACTGAAAGTTTACCTGAGATGGATGCTGATGAAGAGATGATGAAATTGTGTGCTCTTATGGTGAAGGGTATCACAAAGATAGCCTACAGAAAATTCAGAAAAGGCAAGAAGTTTTTCAGGAAAAGTGAAAGTTCTGATAAGAAAGGGTTCAGAAAGTCTGAAGGTAAAGGAAAGTTTGACAGAGGAGATAACTCAAATGTCAAATGCTACAATTGTGGTGAAAGAGGCCACATATCTCCTGACTGCAAGAAAGGAAAAAGTGATAAAGGCAAGACACTTGTCACAAAGAAGAAAAGCTGGACAGACACTTCATATTCTGAACATGAGGTGAACTATGCCCTGATGGTAAATGTTGACAACAGCCCTGAAACTGCTGAATTGAAGGTACCTCAAACAACTTATGTCTTTCATACTGATGATATTACTGAGTTGAGATTGTATCTTAAAACCATGTTCATTAGTTATAGAGATCAGACTTTAACATGTGAAAGATTAACATCTGAAAATCTAGCTTATAAAAAGAGAAATGATTATTTAAAAAAGGAGTTATTTTTTCTTCATCAAACTAAGAAAGAAAAAGATGATGCTTTATACGTTAGAGATGAAGTGTTAAAATTGAATGTATCTCTAAAACCTGACTTAGAAAAGGAAAAAGAGATTATCAGAACTTGGACTAACTCTGGTAGAACAACTCAGAATTTATTAAGTAGTGGAAACTGGAAAGAGGGCTTAGGTTATGGAGATGATAAAAGTGAAAAAGAAACCAAACGAATTGAGCCAATTGTTATTAAACAGACTGTTAATCCAAAGGTAAGTCCTGTTAATTTTGTAGTAAAAACTGTAAAGTCTGATTCTGAAAAGATGAAAGAATCTAGGACAGAAGTAAAAGAAAAATCAACTTTTGACAAATTAGAACAGGATAAACCAGCTGAAGTAAACATAGGTTTAATGACAAAGAAGCAGCTTAAGCATAAGCGGAAAGAGATTAGGAATATCAACAAGGTAAAGGAAGCTAGGAAAAATAGGAATGGAAAGGAAGGTGTGAACAAAAACAATAATTATATGCATGTTCTTAATACTCCTAGAAAGAAATATTATAAATGTGGAAACTCTAACCATCTTGCTTCTTTTTGCATGAAGAATAAAGATATAAACTTTTTACCTCCTAGTTCAGGAGTTAAGAGTCAGTCTGTTAGGTTTAAACCACAAAATCCTTGTTTTCATTATGGTAGTTTATGGCATTCCATTTATACTTGTAAGGAATATCATAGTCTGTACTATGATTATTATCAAATAAAACCTTCTTTGAAGAAAGTTACTTTAATTCTTTCTAGTGTAAAGTCTGATATAATCTCTGATAAACAGAATGTTAGCATAAACTCTAAAATTAAATCCGCTGCAAATGCTAACAAACTTAAAAAGGCCAAAGGATCCAAGCAAGTCTGGGTCCTTAAAACTAAACATTAATGGTCTTTGTGATTGCAGGGCAACATGAAAACATTCTAGTGTTGTACAGTGGATGTTCAGGACATATGACTGGAAATAAAGCCCTGCTATCAGATTTATGAAAAAGCTGGCCTAAGAGTTTCTTATGGAGATGGCAACATGGGAAAAACTCTGGGATATGGCAATATCAATCTTGGGAATGTCATCATTGAAACAATAGCTCTTGTCTCATGACTTAAACACAATCTGCTAAGTGTGAGTCAAATCTGTGACAGAGGTTATCATGTGGATTTCTTTGAAGAACATTGTGAAGTTGTAAGCAATTCTACAGGCAAAGTGGCTCCGAAAGGTTACAGGCATGGTAACATTTATGAAGCCAGACTTTCAACAAGTTCTGATGGTTCTGCAATCTGTCTGTTGAGTAGAGCATTAATTGAAGAAAGCTGGAATTTGAACAAAATACTCTCTCATTTAAATTTCAACAACATAAATGAGCTAGTAAAGAAAGATCTTGTGAGAGGACTGCCAAAATCAGTATTTGCTCCTGATAGCCTTTGTGATTCATGTCAAAAGGCAAAACAAAGAAAATCTTCTTTCAAGAGCAAAACTGAATCCTCAATTCTTGAGCCTTATCACCTACTGCATATTGATCTATTTGGTCCAGTCAATGTCATGTCTATTGTAAAGAAGAAATATATTATAGTTATAGTGGATGAGTTCACAAGGTACACTTGGGTGTATTTTTTGCACAAGAAGAATGAAACTGCATCTACTCTAACTGATCATGTCAGACAGCTGGATAAGTTGGTCAAAGATTCTGTTAAAATTATAAGAAGTGATAATAGCACTGAGTTCAAGAATTCAATCATGGAAGAGCTTTGCAAAGAGCATGGAATCAAACATGAATTTTCTGCACCTGGAACGCCACAGTAAAATGGAGTTGTAGAAAGAAAGAACATGACTATCATAGAAGCTGCACGAACTATGCTTGATGAAGCAAAGCTACCAACCTACTTTTGGGCTGAAGCTATGCAGACTGCTTGTTTTACACATAATGCAACACTAATAAACAAGTATGGAAAAATACCATATGAGATGGTGAAGAAAAAGAAGCCAAATCTGAAATACTTTCATGTATTTGGTTGTAAGTGTTTTATTATTAAGACTCATCCTGAACAGCTGTCAAAATTTGATCTAAAAGCTGATGAAGGAATTTTTGTTGGATATCCACTTTCCACAAAAGATTTCAGAGTCTACAATTAAGAACAAGGGTTGTCATGAAATCTATCAATGTATCTTTTGATGATAAGAAGATTACTGGACTTGAAGATTTTAATGATCATGACCAAATGAGATTTGAAAATGAAGATTTAAATTTTGATTCAATAAATTCTGATGACTTAAACTCTAATCCTGTAAGTTCTGACGGGTTAAGTTCTGATGTCATTGAAACTGTGGTAAAAACTCCAAAGAAAAATGCACCTGTCCAGGGGGAGTAAGCTGAAGATCCTACCACAACTCAAGACTCTCAAGAAGAATCATAACCTGTCACTGGCTCTTCAAGTTCTGATTCATCAAGTTCTGATGAGCCAAGTTCTGATAATTGTGGAAATCTGATACTTCAAATCCTGATGGATCCAACTCAAATTCTGAAGTTCCAGAAAGCATAACTACAGGGGGAGCATCAGAAAATGCTAATGGAGACATCATGGATCATGGGGGAGGATCCAGTTCTAGAAATCAACTTCCATCAGCAAGGAAGTGGACCAAATCACATACTGCAACATTAAATGAATGTCTCTATCATTCTTTTATATCTCAGACTGAACCAAAGAAAGTGGAAGAAGCTCTTCAAGATGCTGATTGGGTGCAAGCAATGCAGGAAGAGTTAAATGAATTTGAAAGAAATAAAGTCTTGACCCTAGTGCCAAGACCAAAGAACAGATCCATTGTTGGCACAAAATGGGTGTTCAGAAACAAAACTGACAGTGATGACATAATTACAAAGAACAAAGCAAGGCTGGTTGCTAAAGGCTACTCTCAACAGGAGGGTATTGATTATGATGAAACATTTGCACCAGTTACTAGATTGGAAGCCCTAAGAATACTTTTGGATTATGATGCTCACAAAAAGTGTAAAGTCTTTCAAATGGATGTGAAAAGTGCTTTTCTCAATGGAGAATTTGAAGAAGAGGTATATATTGAACAACCTCCAGGATTTGAAGATCCAAAATTTCCAATTCATGTCTACAGATTAGACAAAGCACTTTATGGCCTTAAGCAAGCTCCAAGAGCATGGTATGAGACTTTAGCTCAATTCATTCTGGAAAGTTGATTTCACAGAGGTACAATTGATAAAACTATGTTCTACCTCAACCATGTAAAAGACTTACTTTTGGTACAGATATATGTTGATGATATCATATTTGGTTCTACAAATGCCAAGCTCCGTGAAAAATTTGCAAAGCTAATGCAGTCAAGATATCAAATGAGTATAATGGGAGAACTTAGCTATTTTCAGGGACTTCAAGTCAAGCAAAATGAAGAAGGTACTTTTATCTGTCAATCCAAGTACACCAGAAATTTACTCAAGAAATTTGGAATGCAAGATTGTTCAACTGCATCCACTCCCATGGCCACTGCAACCAAGTTAGATAAAGATATTGGTTCATCAGTAGATATTACTAACTACAGAGGTATGATTGGCTCATTACTCTATTTAACTGCTAGTAGACCTGATATCATGTATGCTGCCTGTCTTTGTGCAAGATTTCAGGTTGATCCAAGAGAACCTCATTTAATAGTTGTGAAAAGAATTTTCAAGTACCTCAAGGGTACAACTGATCTAGGATTGTGGTATCCCAGAGAATCAGATTTTAAGCTAATAGGTTACTCAGATGCAGATTTTGCAGGATGCAAAATAGACAGGAAAAGCACTCGTGGAAGCTGCCAATTTCTTGGAGGCAAATTGGTTTCTTAGTTTAGCAAGAAACAGAATTCAATTTTCACATCAACTGCAGAAGCAGAATATATTGCTGCAGGAAGCTGTTGTGCACCGATTCTTTGGATGAAAAATCAGTTACTGGATTATAGGTTAGAATTTTCTAAAATCCCTATTTACTGTGATAATCAAAGTGCTATTGCTATGATAGGTAATCCAGTTCAACACTCAATGACAAAGCACATCAGCATTAGGTACCATTTCATAAGGGAACATGTGATGGAAGGTACAGTGGAATTGCATTTTGTTCCAACAGATCAATAACTAGCAGATATCTTCACAAAACCACTATGTGAAGCTACTTTTACAAGAATGGTAAATGAACTTGGAATAGTTTCAGGTTCTTTCTCTAAATCTGCTTAGTTTTCGTTCTCATGCATCAGACTTTATGATCAGTATTTGCAGATTATCTTATCTTCATGTAAT
This sequence comes from Apium graveolens, assembly GCF_009905375.1. Classification (NCBI taxonomy): domain Eukaryota; kingdom Viridiplantae; phylum Streptophyta; class Magnoliopsida; order Apiales; family Apiaceae; genus Apium; species Apium graveolens. Next base: position 24,795,918 of record NC_133654.1, on the reverse strand, counting down.
CTGTGCTTAAATTGTAATACATTAAATGCTGATTGTTATCTAATATGGATCTATATACTCTGATAGTGATTTGAATGTTTTGTAACTATTCAATCCAATGAGGATAATTGTGTTAGATGCTGACCTAGTAGTTTTTAACATACTTGAAATCTCATGTTTGAATTAGTTGTTTATGTGGAAATTCTTTAACACAAGCAAATTCTGATTTTGAGCTTAGTCAAATTTACTTTGTGTATCTTATTACTAAGTCACAAACTAGATTCTTGCTTCTTATCTGTCAAATTATGATGTCAGTAAATCTTAAGCATGAACTAAATGCTGATAAGCCTCACTTATCTGAAGAAAAGAAAAGAAAAGAAAATTAAAGTCAGGTACTCCTTTGAGATCTAGAGTAAATATGTGGAAGAGAAGACCCAAGTGCATTGCTGGTATTAAGTTATATGCATTAGAAAAGTAAATAAATTTTTCTTGGTGACTTTTCACATTCTCTGATTACTGGAGAAATACTCTGATAATAGCATAAATTCTGATAAGCAGTTGTGACTCATTTACACTGAGGAGCCACTGTGAAAAAGAATTCTAAAAGATGCATAAAATGAGCACAAACACTTGAGGTGGACTCATGCACAAATTTATCCTATAGTAGACTTCAAAATTAATGACAGATTTTAAGCATTTTTCTTAGATGTACTGAAGTTTATAAGACTTTAATCTTTATCTGATATTTTGCTAATGCACACACCATCACTCCATATGAATGATGAAAATTATTGTGGTGATCAAGTTATTTCAGATAAACAGTTAAGTGTCATATGCATAAATTCTGAGGACAAGTTCTGATGGAAGTTCTGATGATTAAACTCTGAAGAAACAAGTCATTATTTGTATGAAGAATCACAGAAACAGACATTTACTTTTTGAGTACAGAAGCCATGCTCTGATGACTGTTAAAATCTGATAATAGTCAAGTTCTGATATTAAATCCTGATGGAAATTCTGATGCTTATGTGGCATTATTTATTTACTTGACTTATTTGTGACAAATACTGTAACGGTCATATTTAATCAGAATATAATTAGGTGAGATAAAAACAGCAATAATCATTTGGGTTAGTGGTAAACGTGCTTGTCTTGAAAAACTGCATGTGCACGGTAATTATTACTTATTTCCCGTGCCCACTAACTCCTGTTTTAACTATTGACTGTTCACATATTGCCAGGTGTAAACTGTCTGCCATACTTCATGTGGGTTGTATAAATAAGAAAGTTAAAAGATTTTACAATCTTTTACTTACTTCTCTCATTCTCTTATCTCTCTTATTTTCTCTCACCCACTAATATTCTCTGAAGCTCTTTTTCATATAGGCATTTTATCAAACACCTTGCAAACACTCTTTTTCTCACTTGATTTTTAACAGAAATGGCACCAAAAGATTTGATTTTCAATGGAGCTAAGTTTGTTCCTAACAATTACTTAGCTATTCTGAGCAAGGATGAAGCCCCAACAGATCTTCATTTCATCCAGGATTTCCTTGCTCACAGTGAGATAGGCTATGCTTTGACTCAACCTGAAGCTATCTCAGGGACTCAAGTGCTGGAGTTCTGGAGGTCAGGTATGTATGATGATGGTGGAGAAAATGGGTCCCCTAGTCTGATTTTCACAACTAGGGAGGATGAACATGTGGTGACTGTGGCCACAGTTCGACAAGCACTCCACCTGCCAGAAAACTGCAATTATTCAACAGTTGAGGAGCCAGCTCTTCAACAAATGATGGCCAGTCTGGGGTATGAAAAGACATTGGCAAAGCTGGGCCAGTTGAAGAGACCGAACATAAGGAGGGAATGGAGTTTCTTCTTCAACTGTATCACAAGAACCTTTGCAAACAAGTGTTCAAATTTTGATGACATTCTTATCCTCAGTCAGCAAATTGGGTATGCTCTAATTACTCAATCTCATTTTGACTATGCTAGTGATGTACTAGGTTTTATTGGTGATAGAATGACAGAAGACAGAAACACAGTCTATTTTGCTAGATTATGTCATCTATTATACAGTTTTTGTTGCTCTGATGCACCACAACTTGCCAGTGAGTTGATCTCACAATTTAAGCTAGCTAAGAGAGCATTCACTGACTTATTATCCACTGATAATAAGAAAACTATTTTGAGACCCCTCCAAATTCCAATTTTAGTCAAAGTTTTTAGTAAACTCTGATCCAACCACATATACATCCATATATACTGATGTACAACCAACCCAACCTCCATCAACACCTACCACCACTACACAAACACCTCAAACTTCTTAACCTCAACCAACTCAACCTTCCATCGGGACATATTTCAAACCAACACAATCATCTCAACCTCAACCATCAGCACATACCATCAGACTTTCATCTTCTAGGCCAAAAAGGGCTCAATATGTTCCTAAATCTCCAATAAAGAGAAGAAGTATGCTTCTAAGGGATGAGTCTGATGATGAGGAGGAAGCACAGATTCATGCATCAGATGCTGTGACAGTTGAAGCTAAAACTGTGGATTCTCAAAAAGCAACTGAAGCTGAAGGTTCTGATACCCTTAAAGAGAAAGAGACTGTAAACTTTGATGATAAAGCAACTCCTTTATTTGCAAGGAGATTAAAGAAAATGAGGGCTAAGAGGCATTTGGCTAAACCTCCATCAGAGAATGCTGAAGAAGTTGAGGAAATGGATCAAGATTCTCTGATCTCAAATCCAATTATAATTGAATCTCTTACACCTCCAGCTACAACCCAAGACACTGTTCCTGATACAGTGGTAACACCTCCAGTCTCTCCTCTTCATGAAGATATTACAGTTAAAGATTCAGGCTTAAGTCCTGAAATTGACATCAACAGGCTACACACTCCTACTATTCTGTATTTGGAAGCTCCTACAGCATCTCAGACATCTCCAACTCATTCTCCAATTTTAAATGCTGATGCTGAGATACCATCTACTCCAACAACACCTATTTCGGAGATAAATTTTGATGCTCAGAATCCAGATGAAGTCAATCCTGAATCTCCAGTTGCTTCACACACTCTGATACTGTCAGAACATACTGAGTCTTCTTCAAGTTCTAAAGACAGTGTTTATGTTCATACTCTAGCTCTTGTACTTGGAAAGGAAGCATTGGTCAAGAAATTTGTTAAACATGACGCTCATGTACCTTGGGATGAAACTCATAGAGGAGTAGAGTGAACCAAGAAGTGGAATGATTCTGATTTTATTCCAAGCTCTAAAGTTCTGATAGAGCACATTGCTAAAGCTGATGAGCTGATGATGAATTCTGATATCAAGACACAGCTCAAGATCACTGCTCTATCTACCAAGAACCTTCAAGGTCTCCACTCTCAAACTCAAGTAAAGGCTGATACACTACAAGAATCATTTAACAAGCTAGATATGCAAATCAAGCTTGACAAGACAAGAATTATCAGACCTACACTTGAGAAAGTAGAAGCAATTGAGAAAGCTCAGGAGAAGTAACATGCCCAAATCTCTGAGGTCCTGGCTAATCAAGTTTCTCAACAGGCTCAATTGGATGAGATCCAATCTTCAGTTGAACTTCTTCTCTCACTCCTACTATCAGATGATGCCAAAAAGGGGGAGGAGATAGTTAAGTCCAAATGCTCCAATGATCAAATACTGAAGAAGAAAGATGATGAAGCTAATGACCAGGGAAATCCTAGCAAGGGTAGAGGTCAAGTTCAAAGTAAAGGGCAGAGCAACAAGGTTTCTTCAAGGAAACTAATTACTGATGCAAGCAAATCTTCTATTCAAAAGAAGACAAGTTCTAAAGCTGCTCAAACTCAAAATCTGATCGAAAGTACTCAAACTCAAAATCTGATATCATGTTCTGATGAGAAAAGTCTGATGACAAAGCCTGATGTTCTGATACAAGATGGAAGTCAAGATTCTCAAAGGTTTATGAAAACTCTGAAGCTCAAGGGAAAGCAGACTACTATCTACTACAAGGATCCCAAGATTCAAATACTTGATGAGGAATTTGCTAGAAGATTGTCTCTGAAGCATAATCCTGTAATGGATTTAGAAATTCTCAAGGAGGAAGAAGCTAGATTTAAAGCTGAAAAGAAAAATCTAAATCCAAAAGCTTCTGTTGCAAAGAAACCTCCAAGGCCTAAGGTAAAAGGCATTGTGATCAAGGAGAAGTCACATACTGAGGCATCAAAGCCCAAAACAAGATCACAGATTGAGATTGATCCCAAAGACAAAGGGAAAGGAAAAGTTGATGAACCAATCAAGCCACAAGAGATGAAAATTTCTCAAATCCTGATAAAACCTGTGTGCAAAATGGTTCAAGTTACTGATGATACTCTTGCTGAAGATGAAGATGTTCAAACTTTGAAAAGAAGGAAGATTTCTGAAGAATCCAAGACCACCTCTGACAAAGCTCAAGTTGTTCAGAGTCAAGAACAACAAGCTATAGCAGAAACAACAAGTTCTGATAGGGTTATCAAGATATCAACCTCTGACAGTGCTCAAGTTGATTTAGACAAGATGGAAGTAGCTGATAAAAAGAAACTTCTGTGGAAAAATGTCAAACCATCATATCCAAAGAAAAGCCAATTGCTGTATACTTTCATGACTGTTGGGTTAAATGCTAGAGAATCAAGAGACAGGGCTGGACTAGGTTCTGATGAAGCTAAGATCAAGACATGAGTTGAAGTTGCTATTAGAGATCCATTTCTATTGACTGACAGACCTCTTGAAGATGTTACACATAAACACCTTGATAAGGTTATCTCTGTTCAAGTGGTACTGGATGCTCATGACAAACACAATGTCAAGAAAAATTTGATTCTATTTCTTGAAGATGGAAGGACATATCAGATGTCAGAATCAGATGTGCTGAACAAATCATTGAAAGAACTTCAATTCTTTCATTACCTTTTAGAGGTAAAGTCTGATATTACCAGGAGATGGTCAAACTTCATATTGAAGACCATCAGAGATAAAGCGAGAATTTCTGGTTCAAGAGTTAGAGAATTCATTCCTAGTATTATTGAAAATGATGGAAGTGAAACTCCAATGAAGAAGGATTCTGCTAAGCTTGAAGTGTTACTGAATGAGAAATGTCTGTGCTACAATGAAGATTCTTCTCATCCTATGGTAATAAGACTGAATGATGGTTTAGAAAGAAACCATATATCTGCTTTAAGGACTGCAATCTATCAGATTGAGAGTCAAGATGAAGAGATGAAGCAAGTTAAAGCTACAATATCTCAAGTCCTGAGGAGTAAAGAAGAAAAACTGATATCAAGCTTTGTCAAGAATCATTATGGATTCAGATTAACTCAGTGAGATTGGTAAAAGCTACAAGGACTGTAAGTTGTAGTTAGTTATCTAGTTAAACTCTTATTTACATTTGTACTTAAATGTTTTTGACATCATCAAATCTATTAACTTGTATATTTTGCTTAATTTACAAGTTGGGGGAGATTGTTAGATATATTTGAGATGTCATGTCTAATATGATTCATGTTTAGTTTTCAGATTTTAACAAACAGGACATATCAGGACTTACTGAAATCAGGACTTACTGGAAGTCAGAACTTAATATCAGAACTTAAGGTCATATCAGAACTTAAGTGTGGGAAGACTTTCATATAAGGAAGGAAGCTGATTTACAGTAGAAGATCAAGACTAAAATAAAAGAAGATATGCATGGAAAGAGTTAGAAGACTGGAAGACTTGTAGAAGATATCTAATTGATATATTTTAGGAGACAGAATTATATTCCATATCAATTAGAAGTTATCTTGTAACTGTGTAATATATAAACACAGACTTAGGGTTTACACTAGATGTGTTATCATTATCGAAAAAATTATACATTGTAACCTAGCAGCTCTTAGTGATATTTGTTCATCACTGAGAGAGAACAACAGTTCTTATTGTAACAGAGTTTATTCAATATACTTGATCTTTGTTACATACTTGTTTTAAATCGATTTGATTGTGAAAACATTGTATTCAACCCCCTTCTACAGTGTTGTGTGACATAACAGACACTGTTCAAGATACAATAATCACACCTCTTTTTTCTCCAATCAAAGAAACTGTTATAGTTGAAGAATCAGGATTAAGTCCTGAAATTGATATTCACAGGCTGAACATACCAACTGTCTTGTATCTGGAAGCACCAGCAAAGGAAAAAACTCCACATGTTTCTTCACTACATGCTGAAGTTTCTGCTACACCAATTATGGATGTGGAAACAGATGAAGTTGTACCAGAATCACCTTCAGTGACACACAGTTTAGTACTGTCAGAAGATGATGAGATTCTCTCAAGTTCTGGAGACAATGCTCCAGTAAATTCTCCAATTCTTGGAAAGGAGGCACTACTTAAAAAGTTTGTTGAAGAAGATGCTCATGTTCCATGGGAAGAAACTCACAGAGGAATGAATCTGACTTCATTCCACGCTCAAAAGTTCTGACAGATCATATTGCAAAAGCTGATGAGTTGTTGACAAATTCTGACTTCAAAGCTCAACTTAAAGTCATAAATCTCAGTACTAAATCTCTTCAGGGTCAACACTCCATTACTCATCAAAAGGTTGATAAACTTCTGGAAAAAGCTGATAAGCTAGACATGGAGATCAAACTAGACAAGCAGGGGTTTATCAGACCTATTCAAGAGAAAGTTGAAGCTATTGAGCAAGCTCAAGAAAAGCAGTAGGCCCAACTGGATGAGGTCCTACAAAATCAAGCTGCTCAACAGACTCAACTGAATGAAATCCAATCTTCAGTGGAACTTCTTCTCTCTCTACTCCTATTAGATGATGCCAAAAAGGGGGAGAAGGTAGTTAAGTCCAAATGCTCAACTATTCAAGTACTGAAGAAGAAGGATGATAAAGACGATGACCAGGGAAACCCTAGCAAGGGCAAAGGTTAAGGGCAAAGCAGCAAAGTTTCTTCACGAAAACTAATTTCTGATTCTAGAAAATCTTCTACACAGAAGAATACAAGTTCTGAAGTTGTGAATGCTCAAGATCTGAAAGCAAGTTCTGATAATCAAATTCTGATATCAAGTTATGATATTCTCATTCAAGGAGGAAGTCCAGACTCTCAGAAATTTTTACAAACTTTAAAGCTTAAGGGAAGGGAGAATACTGTCTATTATAAGGATCCCAAGATTCAGACACTTGATGAGGAGATTGCTAGAAGATTATTTCTCAAGCATAATCCTGGAATGGATTTAGAGACTCTAAAGGAGGAAGAAGCTAGATTTGCAGCTGAGAAGACAAATCTTAAATCTAAAACTTCTAATGCAAAGAAACCTCCAAGGCCTAAGGCAAAATGCATTGTGATCAAGGAAAGGTCAACTTCTGAGGCTTCAAAGCCTAAGACAATATCACAATTTGAAATTGATCCCAAGGAAAAAGGGAAAGGAAAGATTGATGAACCAACAAAGAAATATGAGATGAAGATTCCTCAAATCCTGATGAAACCTGTGTGCAAAATGGTTCAGTTTTTTGATGATACAGCTGCAGAAGATGAAACTGTTGAAATTCTGAAAAGAAAAAAGATAACAGAAGAATCTAAGACAACCTCTTACATAACTCAAGTTGATTTGGGCAAGATGACAGTTACTGATAAGAAGAAACTCCTATGGAAAAATGTTAAACCATCAGATCCTAAGAAAAGTCAACTGTTATCTGATTTCATGACTGTTGGATTGAAAGCCAGAGAAGCAAGAGACAGAGCTGGATTAGTTTCTGAAGAAGCCAAGATCAAAACAGGAGTTGAAGTAATTACCAGAGATCCATTCTTATTAACTGACAAACCTCTTGAGGAAGTTACACAGAAACACTTTGACAAGGTTATATTAGTTCAAGTGGTACTGGATGCTCATGATAAGAGTAATGTCAAAGAAAAGCTGATTCTATTTCTTGAAGATGGAAGAACATACAGAATGTCAGGATCAGATGTGCTGAACAAATCTCTGAAAGAACTTCAATTCCTTCATTATCTTTTGGAGATAAAGTCTGATATTACCAGAAGATGGTCAAATTTTATAATGAAGACCATAAGGGATAAAGCCAGAATCTCTGGATCAAAGGTTGCAGAATTTATTCCAAATATAGTCGAAGATGATGGAAGTGAAATTTCAATGAAGAAAAATTCTGCTAAACTTGAAGTTATTCTGAAAGAGAAATGTATGTGCTATAATGAAGACTCATCTCACCCAAGGGTAATCAGACTTGGTGATGGATTGGAAAGAAATCATATCTCAGCACTTAGGACTGCAATCTACCAGATTGGAAGTCAAGACGAAGAAAAGCAAGTCAAGGCTACATTAGCTCAAGTCCTGAGAAATGTAGAAGGGAAGCTGATATCAAACTTTGTCAAGAATCACTTTGGATTCAGATTAACTCAGTAAAATTGGTAAAAGCTGCAAGGACTGTAAGTTGTAGTTAGTTGTTTAAATAAACTCCATTGCATTTGTACTTAAATATTTTTGACATCATCAAATCTATTAACTTGTATATTTTTCATAATTTACAAGTTGGGGGAGATTGTTAGATATATTTGAGATGTCATGTCTAATCTGATTTATGTTTAGTTTCAGAACTTAATATCAGGTGTTATCAGTACTTACTGGAAATCAGAACTTACTGAAGTCAGAACTTATATCAGAACTTAAGGCCGTCAGGATATATATCAGGACTTAGGTGCGGGTACTTCAGATAAGGAATGCAACTGATTTATAGGAAAAGATCATGACTAAAACAAAGAAAGATATACATGAAGAGTTGGACAGCTAGAAGACTTGTAGAAGATAATATTTGATTGATATATTTTAGGAGACAGAATTATATTCTATATCAATTAGAAGATATCTTGTAACTGTGTTAATATAAACACAGCTTAGGGTTTACATTATATGTGTTATCATTCACGAGAACATTATTCATTGTAACCTAACAGCTCTTAGTGTTATTGTTCATCATTGAGGGAGAGTAGTTTAACCTACTTTGTAACAGAGCTTATTATATTGAATAAACTTGATTACTGTTACATACTTGTGTTCTAAATCGATTTGATTATATAAACACTATATTCAACCCCCTTCTATAGTGTTGTGTGACCTAACATACTAACTTTATACTTGGGCAAAACAACAATAATATATATTTTTTAATTGTACAACTTTTTATTTATAGTTAAATTTAGAGTTCTCACACAACTTTAATAAAAAAATTCGTTTTAAACCCAAATTTCTTGTGTAACATAGCCAACTTTATCTAATCAACGAACCGAAATATGATCTTCTAATCATAGTAATTTTAAAAATATTTTTTTCTCCGTAACCATTAAACCATGTTAGCCTCTTTATACTAATTTTATAAAAGAATAATGTAGGATATTCATAAGTATAAAATATACAGTATGAATAGACGAACATTCGATAAATAAATAAACTCATCAAATAAATGAATAATCTCGATAAATAAAAAAATTATATTCTCGAATATATTCATTCATCGAGATTTTATTGTGTATGTTTGTGATTGTTCTAGGGATGAGCAAACTCGAACAAAAAACTGAAACCGAAACCAAAATCGAACCAAACCACACCATTAAAAACTGAACCAATTAATAATCAAACCGAATAAAAACCGATCCGATAATATGGTTGCGGTTTGATTTTAATATTTTTTAAACCGAATACAAACTGAACGAACCAAACCTTTCACAAATTTTCAACACATCTGTAGTTCACAAGTCATTTGATTACCCTCCATTTTCATTACTTTGGTAATTTGGTTGATTACTTTTTTATCATTAAAATTGACGTATAATTTATATATGTATTACAACACAATTAAATAGTCAGGTTTATCCCAACATGAGCAAAATGTCAAGGGGTAAGCCGGTACAAAAATAACTCGGTACTTTTTTCAGGCATCCATATAAGTAGGTCGTAAAGAAATAGATTTGAGACAAAAAGATTTAAAGAAGAAGGTTATTCTCTTTACCAAAATATATGTATATCCATTCACGATCTTATAATAAGAGTAGAGGATCATTCCTTATGAATGAATAATTAGTTAAAAATTATGAACATAAAATCATATTTATGAATAAATAATTTAGAATCAATCTATATCCCCGTGAGCACATAATATGTGACGTCGAGTATGTCCATGAATTGTATGGGGGAAGTAGTTACTACCGCTAATATTTGAACATGACGAGAAAAAAAAATCCTTAAAACAACGCACTTAACGATCATCGCCCATTTCACGATAATTTTAAAATTTTCATTACTATTAAAAACTAAAAGTGTCTCAGTATGAAACGTTTAGCTACCATCATTAATAATAATCATACTCCACTTCAATGATTTGGATCAATTTTTATTGTGTAGTTAATTCAAATAATTTATTTTAAAGAGAAAAATGTTCGGTAAAGAAAATTAAAATATTCTTTTCTTTTATACTACAATCACTCTGAATATTACACGTTCTTATGTATTTTTTTTTTATAAATATACCTATATTCGTCAGCTACAAATATTTGTAAAATATATTTAATAAATATTAAAATATTTAAAAAATAATATATAAAAAATGTGCCTTACACGGGTTTATGAGCTAATTTTTTAAATAAATTCCGAACGTTTTAAAATTCCCCCCATATTCTCGCATTAGTAGTAAAACAAAAAAAAATGTTTTCATTCATGCACCATTCATATTCGATAAAAACATATTTCCGTCACCAAAGTGGCTGTAGTTTAGTGGTTAGAATTCCACGTTGTGGCCGTGGAGACCTGGGCTCGAATCCCAGCAGCCACACCTTTATCTCTTTTTCCCCAATTTTCTTTTTGCCCATTTAATAGTAGGTTTTTTTGAGCTCAAAACTCATTTTTCTGTTGCCTTTTTTTAAAAAGACGCAGAAGTTGAAGGTTGACAAACCAAACAGAGAAGGTGCGTTTACAATCTCCTGATTTACTCACAAACATAGCCTATTGGATCACCTATATAATATATGTATGTAATTATTAATGGTTCTTGATTTATATGTGTTTTTTTAGTTTTCTTGAAATGCTGTTAAAAATTAGAGCTTTCTTGGGTTTATGCATATTTGAGACTTCAGATCTTAAATTAAGATCTGCAATAATAATGTAAAGATCCAATTTTTAGCTTATCTTATGTGATTATTTGGCCTAAATTTTATTTGGGGTGAATTTGATCTAAAGTGTGTTTGAGGTTTTTCTTGATTTTAGAAGATGAGAGCTTAAGATGGTTTTGTGAGGATTGTTTAAAATTCCATTAATTGATCCGAAATAGGATTTGCTGATTACATTGGAAATAAGTTATATATAGAAACACGAAGAAATTACTGATTCACCATCTCTGTAGTCATGTAATTTGGGGGGAACTGGTAGAATTTCATTCTGCCATCTCTGAGGGATGAGAGCTCACACCCTCAAGGTTCTTACAATTAATTCATTTCTAAACCTTTGAAAAGTCTGACATGCATTGTTTGAGTAAGTAACAATGATGATGCTTAAAAGTCAATACGGTTTCGTGCTATCTTCATTGGTTGTACAAATTATATAATTTGCTGCAGAATCGACAAGAGCAAACTTATAGAATGTCCGATACATTTGACATAAATATGTTTGTTCGTATATATGAGTTCATAAAGAAATTGACTAAAGCAGTAAGCTCTATTTTAGATTGCCCATTACGATTTAAAGTGCGAAAAACACTAGAAATATCTTTGTTGCTCATTGTCGTAGGAAATCAGAGGGCGAGTATTGAAGAAGTGTCGAGACTGTAGAGTAGTCGAAGAATTTGATTGAGTGTTGTATCTTCATAACTTTAACACTCATGTTTTGTAACGAGGAAGAGCAACTTATAAATTATTATCCAACCTTATAATCATAATGAATCACACCAAATAGAGGTAGTTGCTTTTTATGATTTTAAGAGAAGTCCAAATAGATTTATTTTGTACATTGAAGAATGTATGGAATTATTTGTCACTTTTGGTGGTTTTGCTGTGGTTCTGAAAATTATATGATCAGTTAAACTAAATAGAGTGTGTACTTCTTGTACATTTTTGTGGTGTCATTATAAGAGCTTAGAACTTGTTCATACGGTGCATGTCAGACCTTTTTGCTAACCTGAAAAATAATTATGGTTTAAAGTTTAGGGAACTTGCTAAAATGACTTAGGGTGTGTGTAGTATTCCCTGATTTGAAAAATGGTATCATTATATGGCTAAAGGGATGGTGTAAAAATGGTAAGATGGTGGTTTATGGGTTGGACGGGTCATTGTTTCTGTTAGTTTGTCGTTGGTCTTTTTAATGTGGTATAATTTTCTTTGTTGTCAGCAAACCTTGTTTTTCAACTTGTTTGTGTTGGTGTCAAAATTAACAATACCATCACTGAAGGCGCACTGATGATTACTATCTTTTTGAATCAGCTTCTATAGTCTAAACATTTGTATCAAATTTGTGGCCTTGCAGATGATAGATGATCAAGATTTGGGATTCATAGCCAACTTTCTAGGGATTTTCATATTTGGTTTGGTAATTGCTTACCATTATGTAACGGCCGATCCTAAGTATGAAGCCAACTAAATCCAAGATGCTTCCAACAGTTTATCTGGTTTACAGATTTTCATTATGTTAAAGTAATTTGTTGTCAACATTATGTTGGAATAATGCTGACATTTATTTTGTTAAACTTTAGCAGTTTTTATGCTAGACATGTCATTAAAGTTTCTTAAAGCTTAATTTAAAAGTTGCACTTTAAATTTGATAAATTATGTTATTCGTAATCAGTTGTGGAATAAGCAATCCATTGTTGACCACGATGCTTCTGTTTGGTTTATAAGCACCAGTACCTTATCTAAAGCTGTCCAGATGAGCTACAAATATTTTTTTCAATCTGAAAATACCTCCACACAAGCACTTATGGTTTATCTTAAAAGTAATAAGTGTTTATCCCGTGCACTTATTTTCTCTTATAAGAACATTTAGATGAGGGCCTTGTCATTTACTATTACTTTTAGCTTCCATAGATAATGGAACTTGCTACTCACAATTCCAAGAAAATTGAAATGTCACTATGATAGTTCTATTTAGAAATTGAATAATTTCTTATTAGTTTACTCTTCATTAGGGTGATTATAGGTGATTGAAGAAAGCTCCCCATTTTAGTGTGTAATTTGGTGTAACCGTAGATACTTGGAACTAGAAGTGTTTTTGTTAGACAGTAGAAATAATCTTTTTTTTTTCGGTTTCAAAAAACTGAAACATTACACATACAAAGCAACTCATTAGTTCCTAGTACTTGCAAGTTGCAAGGAACTCATGCACATTAATCCCTTCGATTTCCTGGCAACATGAGGTACCTTGATAGGTTGGTACTTGGGTTACATCAAACAAAGTCAAGATATCAAAAGGAAAATTGCTACAAACCAGGGAGGATCGCATATTAATAAATTATTCTTTCTTGAAATCTTTCATGGAAAAAAAAACCTTCCTAACAATTGATGACCAAGTGAATGTTCATTCTTTGTGGATGCAATCAAACAAATCTAAGTTCTCTGTGTTTAATGATGAATTGCCAAATTGCAGTTATCCAACATAATTTGCAATCGATAGCTAACATGCAAGAACAATATTCATATACAATCTGTGACGCCTAGTGTAATCTAAAAAATCTTAATAAGAAGACTTGAGAGTAATTTGCAATCGATATGCAACCTGTGACACCTAGTATATTCTAAATAATCTCAATAAGTTAACTTCAGACTTAAAAGTAATTTGATAGCTAACATGCAACAAAAAGTAATCTTATACAATCTGTGACGCCTAGTATAATCTAGATATTCTCAGAAAGAGAACTTAAGACAAAGTACCACTATATATTAAGTTCAAATTACTATATTAATATATCCAAAGTTTAGTATGTACTTGACCCGAAAAAAAAAACTAGTATCTATATATATAAGGAATACTGCAACACTGAGTCAAAATACTCCAATCCTAGTAAAAGAAGCCACCGGTACGGCACACTGAGGAGTATTTTAGGTCCTTACGATGATGGTAGATTTGACACCTGCCGAGCTGCCCATATGAAAGCAATAAACATCCACAATACAACTATGCCAATTATAGTTCTGGGCACTTGTTCCCTGCTCATGCTGGTACAGGGATGGTCGAAGTGGGGTGGACCAACATTCAGAAGCTTTTGCTGATTTCTCCGTGGGATCGTATTGGTCATTTCTTCATTAGTTTCATGTCCAAGACATGTCTTGGTGATTATTTCATTTGTATCATCTACAAGCTCTATCTTGGTGATTCCTTCATTAGTGTCACTTATAAGCTCTGCTCTTGGGTTTGTCTGTACTGCTTCTCCATTTGTCCCTGATTCATTGCTAAAGCCTAAACAATTAACGCATGAGCACGCACCACCCAAGAAAAGAGGTAGTGTCTGTAGGAATTCAGTGACGACCTCTTGATAGTTATCTCCTATGATCCTTAATTTCTTTCTGGTGGCAGGCTTGAGAACCTGCATAATTTGACACCCAAATCTTCAATTAGATAAAAAGAAAGACAAGGCACTTACAACTGCTTAAATTGTGATATTATATTGCTACAAATCAATTCTTATGCATGAAGTTTGTTTACTTTACTACAAGCAAAAAAGTAAAGGTTACTATCTGAAAGACTGAAACTTTAGAGAGAAAACCTGCCTGAAATAGAGTTTGAATTAGCACACGTGAAATTGCTGGAAGCCTGATGATAGCCAAGCAAGAAAGACGGGTAGGATAATGATCTTGCAACAGTGTAGCACATGAACGCATCATTTGCATAGGGAAACCAAATGGTGATAATCCCTTGCAATCCATCAAAACTGTGATTTGAGGATGCCTTTTATCAACAAGGTTCGATACTCCATGTTCGATTTGGGAAACTGAAAGGCAAAGCCGACTTGCTTAATCTACTATTAATTATAAAATTAGCTAGAAACAATAAAGTTGTAGCATATTAATGAAAGTAGGAAATGTGAAACAAATCAACTTTCCCAGCTATCAATTGATAGTGGATTTTAGTCAACTAATTATTATCATGCCAGGATTCATTAATTCACTTCAAAATGAAATCAGTTCTCAACCTAATAAAAGCAATCAGTAAAGCTAATAAGATCTTTTACGATAAGGTTAGAATACAAGAACCGAGATTGATTGAGCTTTACTTAGAATTAGTTTATTAAATATACCAAGTTTTTTAAATGTACTTGATACAGAATACTCACCAACTGCTTTAGCAAAGAGAGGCTTGTTACTAGAACTTAAGTTGGAGCAAGCAAGCCCAAGACGGATAATGAGACAGGGTCTTCGCTTAACATCATACCCATGCCAGAATAAAAAGGAACTCCATTGCTCAAGTTCATGTGGGGATAACATGGTGTAAGTCTGTCTCCAATGTATTGTCTTCTTCACTGATGCAACAAACCTTGAGAATTCACCATTTGAAGCAGCATAAAATCTACAAAGCTCATCCTCATCAAACCTGGGGAGGCATATCATCCAGTTTTAACACAGCGAAAATACAGGAAAATAAATTTCCAAAAAGTGATTGTTGGTCGGGATGAAAATGGCTAGGCACAAGCACAGTCAAGTTCATATACATATCTTCAATTTATAATCCTTTAAGTAGAGGAAATACATCAACAGAAGCATCAGTTCTGAAAAAATGTGGTGTCAGTAGTCACTACCTTTCAGATAAAGTCAAACCCTCCTCATTTAACTGTTCATGCAAGTCTTCTAACAACTTTTTAGAAATAAGACTTTTAGAAGCTTCATTGATGGACCTGAAAAATTTCATACCAACAAAATGGAATTTATACACACATTATGTTGGCATATATTATGACAACTTACATTATGCAAGAGTATTGATGCACTAGTTTAGATTTGCGGCTACGATTAAGAATGCGCTCAGCATCAATGACCCAGACAAATCTGAACTTAAAAGGCGGCAGACACGCTATAGCTACTCCTTAAACCAATATTTATCTGAGTAGGTTGAATACATGTTATAACAAGTATGTGGCTTTAAATACTATAGAAAGACCACACAAAACTGCAGCTCTATATTACTAGCCTAGGAACCACAATAAGCCCAAGTAACTGAAGGAGCAAATTTCTCCAGGGTAGCAAGAGAGGCTGAAGTTACTAAACAACAAACAACATAAACTAACAACCATACCTCTTAAGCATTAATAATATCACAGTGGGAACCACTATAGAATATTTCACAAAGAAAGTACTTGTTTAACCACAAGTACTTTCTAAGCCAAAAATATGAGAGAATTATACAAGTAATTGCACCTGGAGCAAAAAAAAAACTTACCTTGCATCTGGCGTTGATGGTTGCGAAGGTGAACCATCTTGAGAGGTATCCGAACTGTCACCTGGTCCTGATGAATCATCAGAGAAAATTGTTGCGATTGACAGGGCTAACATTGGCTTTGACAACCCCTAGCAAAAAAGTGTATCATCACTACCATGAATTTAATCATAATTCAGAAGAAACCACTTAGTATTAAAATAAATAAGTTGGAATCAGCAACATCAGAGGAGTCCTTAAATAAATGCAACAAAATTGTAGGCCACTCCATATTATATAATCACGCGTTGGCTCTTGAGAAGGGTCAATATCACTCAAGTTCTACAAGAATCCTATTATTGCACTTTCATCTTCTCTCAAGCTAATATGGAATACCTCATCACAGCTCGGCATGCTGTTCATATAATAAAAGCTAACATTAAATCCTATCAGCATCAATACACCATTAAAAGCAGGTGCAAAGCCATTATTCACCATGAATAGCAGTGATAGAGGAACCAACTAAAAGCAGATGGCCTCGGGGTTAACGCATAATTAAATAACCTAAGGGCGAGGCTCATCCCTATATTCCCGCCATTTAGAAATGGATACATGCTTTAATCTTTGCAAATCAATTGGCCTGATTTCTAATTTTAAATTGATTCAAGTCCAATTTTATTTTGCACAATGCCGTAAATAAGTTAAGTAAAATACGGTAATCTAAAAGTAGCCTTCCCTGTCACAACTTCTTGATATGCCCAACTTGGAAGGAACAACACCTTGCTGAGTACAAGTTACTATGGCTCCTTTTGTTTCACAGTATTTTTTTGCTTGTTTTTGGTATTCTGGCGTTTGTTGGACTTCAAGAAAATATTTTGTGTGTGTTTGTTTACTTTAGGGATAAGAAGATATCTTTCGGAGTATTAAATCATTTCAATAATTTATTCTCCTTTATGAGGAATTCCCCCCCCCCCAAATTTTGAACATTTTCTCACCATACCTCATAATTTTTTGATGACACCCAAACTGAGGATAATAAGCAAATTGCTGAAAATTGGTTTCCGCTAAACATATTTTGAAAATATATTTCAGACGAATATTATCACGAAAATTATTTTCCAAAATCAAGTTAATTTTCGGGAAACAAACTGAGCCGAAGTTGCATGACACATACAGGAGTATATCAAGATGCCAATTTCTTGAAGATGGAAAATGAATAAACTAGACTACATTGATGTGAATCCCCGACGATCACTCAATATAAGAGAATCACGAAACAAAGCTTTAAGGATATTATTAATAACAAACTATGCACAAAAAACATGTAGATGAGAATTTATAAAGTCAAATATAGATATGTCAAAACCAACCTGCATATTCTCAACCAAGCCCTTAAAAGGAGTCCATCTTTGAATCCAACTGGATGGCAGATTGCACAGAATTTGGAGAGCTTGAAGCCCTTTCCAGACGAATGGGCACTTGGCGTTTGAGAACCTCCGCGCAAACTCTAGTGCTGCGGTTGTAAGAAGAAACACACCTATTTCACCCACCACCGGATGTCCTACTCCCAGTTTCATTAAAGAAACACATTGCGAACTCTTCTTTGAGTACTCCTCCGGGATTGAAGCAACCAAACATCCTTTACGCACCTTTCTAGTAGTGACAGCCCTTGTCCCTAAGTTCTCGCTTGAGTCAGGTACTGACAAAGAGGCTCCCATAACGAATTTCCTTGTAACGCCAACTGATATGATAAAATATAGTAAATCTGCATGCCTGGTATACAAAATCAGTATAAAAACTATACATAACATTCCAAACTGAAGACATTCCATAATTTCCATTACAGAAATATGAAGAACTTAAAGACTAGGGGAGAAAACGTCAGTCCAAAGTCATGCATTTGTCTTCATGTAAAAAAGACATGGTAATAATGTGTAGCCCGTAGGTATGTTACGTGCTGATATTAAACCCTAGACAACATACAACAGTATACAGCAATTAAACACCACCTAGTCCCAAAAATATACTTTAATGGATTATAACTTTTTCTGGTTTTGTTCTTATATATATTTTAAACAAAATTCCATTTTGTAGTGTAATCAACAAGTTATTTAGATAGGACATATAATTATATAATATATGGAAATAAAAAGTTTGTTAATAAAAATACATTGCTCATCAATTGCTTCCATAATGCAAAGCACCTGCATCTACATAAATATATATTATGTTACGATTCTCTCCTGATTTACATTATACGCACCAGAAGTTTCTAAAGAAGTTATCCCCTTATTTCTTGAATCCAACTGTCAACTGATCTTATCAATCCTTGTCTTCTAGTACGACACTCTTTATAACCGTGTTCCTTCGATATATAGCAGAAGTTTTCAAATATTATAATATTTCATACATTTTATAACACAATAAATAATGCTTTGATTCACCATCAATTTTTATCTGTTCTAATTACAACCTATTTGAAGTATCTTGACACAGGTATCAGATGCCTCACAAACGTATGTCGAAACATATGTTCCATGGATAACAAGCGCCAAAAGATGTAAGCCCTAACTGTATTGCCCTAACCGCGTAAAAAGGGCACATTCTAACGGTTCTACGTCTTGCAGCTCATAATAAATGCGGAAAGATATGCTGCTTGTGTTTGAGCTTAATCGAGATTACAAATAAATCATAATAACATCCGTAATTGCTCTAACTTAACGAAACAAATACATAATCGAAGCAACCACTCCAAAATCAAACTCAATACACATTACACAATTACATACACAAACATGATAATTAAACATAAAAATTCAAATATAACTTAATTTCACAAGTGATCACAACAATTAAGTATATTATAATCATTTCAAACAATCAAAGCATTTAAATAGAAGCTCATAAAATCATCTAACATAGGAAGCAAAAATTAAATAAAATAATACGATCGTATATATAAAAGCAAGGATTAATTAATGTAAAAATAAAAAATGAATCTACCTTGTTAATTAGAGCTATGAAAAGACATAAATACGATGAATTGGTGCACGAATATCGAGGTGGGTCAGTTCAAGGGTTAGGGTTTGGGGGACAATTGGAGAAGCTTCTGGCGATTTTTTATAAATGGGACGATGAAGTCGGTGAATTACGATTTAAGTTTTTTATTTTATTTTGAGTGATGATTTAAGTAATTAGGAAAATAGTTTGTTATTTTTTGAAAAAATTGGAAATTGGCGGAGAAAATAAGAAAATGTATATACTGTAATGTGACCTCACGCGCACCTGACTTTTGGGGAACACACTTTCATTTTTATTTTCTTTTTGAAAATAAGGGTGCCCAATTACATATTTGGGAAACAATAATTTCGGTCGAGCCGGTCGGGAAAAAACTTCGGTCGAGAAACTATTCTGTGAATTGTGATTATTGGTAATTTTTGAAAAATTAACCGACTTATATAAATTTATCGAATCGGTTAAATATTTTTATATTTATTAATGAATTTTAAAAATCAACTGATTTCTATAATCATGATTTGACAATGTTATTTAGATGAATAAAATAAGAAAAATAAGAAGTTAAGAAGTTTGGCATTAGTTAATGAATATAATTTGAAGTTAAGTTTCTTCAAAATACAAATAAACTGTGTGATAAATAAGTTACATGATTATTGATTTTGGTAAAAATGTGTATTGTGAGATTAATTATCTCCAAGGAGTATGTGTCGTGCGATTAAAAATCCTATAAATTTGCTCAACTGTTTTCTTATATACATGAATGTTCGACATTTGTTATATATAAATTTGTTTAAATTTTTTAGCATTATAATACATATATCTTTCGATCTAATATTTGTGTATGTCTCGTTTCAGTTGTATGATGACAACCATGCTCTCTTATAATAGTTTCTTACAACATTCGCATAAAAATAAATTATACCTGTCACCCTGAAATTGTCGTATTGTGGGATTAATAATCTCCGAGGAGTATGTGTTGTAAGATTAATGACCCCACAATTTTGCTCAACTATTTTTCTTATATACATTAGGTTCGATATTTGTTACATTTATATACGTTTAAAACTTTCAGCATTATTGTTAGGTCACACACACCGTAGAGGGGGTGAATACAGTGTATAATACAATCAAATCGAACTTTAATATAGGCGCAAATCGGCAACTTGTTGACAATGATTCAGATATTACCTGATGAGTCACAAGGAAATGTCTTCACAGGCATTAGAAGGGAACTTTGATCTTTATGCTAAATTCGTTGGATCATTGTTTACCTTCCCAGAATTCAAATCTGGAACCCTAAAAGGGAAACTAGCAACTTGTAGATTATGACTCAGATTCATCTGACGAGTTTAACAAGGATGGGGATTTGCGAACTCCCATTGCACCACCTGTGACCTCCTTAAGGATGGCTCAGGTGATTTTCCTTGCAGGTACAGCTGGATTATGGAGCTATGAGAGAAGAGTGATACACTTGTGAGAATGAGTGTAAACACGAGTGGAGAGAAGAGTGAAACACATGTGAGGTACACTAAACAGAATCACACACTCACAGTGAGGAAGAAAGAGAAACTTCTTGTTATTTCTTTTCCAACCAAGTGAAATATGAGAACTCCTTCAGACGAAGGCATACATTCCTTCTTTAAGGGGGAGATAAAAGCTTAAGTAATAGTTTGGAGGATTCCTCAACTAAGGGGGAGAAATAGCAGGGAGGAAGAAAAAGATCATATGTACACTACACCACACCATTGTTGTTTGTAACTACGGATCCTATTGTACGGGAGAGGTGGTAAACACAAGGTGATTTTCTAGTAAGGGAATAAGCTGTTTTCAAAAGGGGAGTACCATTGGTTTTTATCTGCGGATCCTATTGTACGGGAGAGGTGGTAAACGAAGGTGATCTTCTTTAATCAGTTGATTCTCATAGGGGGAGAAGCAAGAGAGATATGGGCTTCTCAACAGAAAATGTGGTTGTACAAATGAAGATGGAACTACTTGAAGATATGTTCAATCTAGAGGAACATCTACTTGGAATCTGGAAAATGTTAAATCTAGTCCATAACTTTTCTACTATTTACTTTATATTTCTTTTTATATCTTTTTCTTATTTGTTAGTTGAGTTATCCTCTAGGTATTTGTGTGTTATTGTCTAACAAACAAATAGGGGGAGATTGTAAGTCATATGTCATAGCCTATTTGTATATTCGAGGATTCAACTCAACTCAAATAAGAATGCAATAAGTAAATAGTGGATCTACCGTCAGAGAGATCTCGCAAAGTAACATCTGTCAAAGGATTCAGAAACAAGGTTCATCTACAGACTTGAGGAATTAATTCACTGGAAGAAGTTCAAGAAATTGATCATGCCTCAGTGATATAAATCAAGATTGTGGATTTAATCAAGTGACAGAGATCTCATCAGGGTATCAGATAATTACAAGGATTTAATCTGAAGAAAATCAAGTATCAAAGTCAAGACATGAAGATACGTCACGGACGTTAGTCACTCATGAACCAGACAATACATCGAGTGTCAACATTGAAGTGGTGGAATTGATTCATAATTTTCAGTGATTTTCAGAAGACTTGCAGAAGAATGGTTGCAGTTCAAGAATAGTATTAATTCTCTATCAATTAATTAAGTCATATAATTTAATTAAGAAAATAAATTATATCTGCAAAGATTAATTTATTTATTAATTGAATTAATTGATTAATTAATTCTGAATTAATATTAAGATTTTTCAGAATTGTTTTTAGATTAAAATCAGTTTAAATCAGCAAGACAATTGAAAATGAACTAGCATGACAATCTGGATTGTCATACCGATTGTCATGCCAAGTCATTTCAGTTGTCATACCGAAAGATACACTGGGAGGAGGATTATCTTGCCAGTTCATTCTGATTGTCTTGCTAGTTCAATCAATAGTCTCACCGAAAGTCTTGTTAGCTCAATGGATTGTCTTGCTAGCTCAATGGATTGTCTTGCTGAGCTAAAAGGATTTTCTTGCCAATTAAATCAAAGGTTGATTGATTACAAAAACAACAGAAGCAACAGAAGTCAATATCCATCCGAAAAACAGTTCAAGAACAAAGAAAAGCAGAAGCTGAAAAATATATCATCTCTTCTCTGCTAAATTCAAGATCACAATTTCTAGCTAGTAAAGTTAAATCCAAACCACTAGAAATCATTATCTTGTTCTTGTGTAACTATCTAGCGGATCAAAATCCCTAGAACTTAATCTCAAATTGCGTTTAGCATTTGAATCTTTTTATTACAAAAATAGAAAAAGTTCATGTCGAATTTATTCTAGATTGTGATAATGAATTTGAGATTAATTCCTTGTAATCGATACATTTGTTGTAACACCTTTCAAGTTTAATAATATTCTTATTTAACTTGAATTTTATTTCATATTTTTATTCCGCATTTAATTCGATTATTCGGTACGGTTTGTATTCAACCCCCCCTTCTACAAACACATTGGGACCTAACAGAATTTTTCTGGCATTTGCTGCACACTCAAATTTCAAGGTGTATCAAATGGATGTCAAGAGTGCTTTTCTTAATGGTGAACTAGTTTAAGAAGTTTATGTGCAATAGCCACCTGGCTTTGAAGATCCAGAATTTCCTAACTTTGTTTACAAATTACTCAAGTGTCTATATGGATTGAAACAGGCACCTAGAGCCTGGTATGACACACTGTCAGAATTCCTACTCAAACATGGCTTTACCAGAGGTACTATTGATAAGACTCTCTTCTACAAGAAGCATGGTGAAGATATGATCCTAGTTCAAATCTATGTGGATGATATCATCTTTGGATCTACAAATGAAAAGCTTTGTCAAAGATTCTCTAGGCTAATGCAGAGTGAGTATGAAATGAGCATGATGGGAGAATTGAGTTACTTCCTTGGCCTTCAAGTTAGTCAAAGAAGTGATGGTATTTTCATCAGCCAAACCAAATATGTGAATGACTTATTGAAGAAATTTGGTATGGTGGATAGCTCACCTGCATCTACACCAATGTCTACTGCAACCAAGTTAGATGAAGACAAGAAAGGCAAGAGTGTGGATATTTCAAGCTACAGAGGGATGATTGGATCATTGCTTTATTTGACTGCTAGTAGACCAGACATCATGTTTGCTACTTGTCTATATGCCATATTTTAAGCCAATCCAAAGGAATCACATTTGATGGCTGTAAAAAGGATTTTCAGATACTTAAAGGGAACTCCAAACTTGGGATTATGGTATCCTAAGGGAACTGGTTTTGAAGCTGTTGGATACACAAATGCAGATTTTGTTGGATGCAGGGTTGATAGGAAAAGTACTAGTGGAAGCTGTCAATTTCGTGGTCAAAGACTTGTATCCTGGTATAGTAAGAAATAACAATCTATGTTAACTTCCACAGCTGAAGCTGAATATATAGCTGCTGGAAGTTGTTGTGCTCAGGTGCTTTGGATTAGAAATCAGCTAATGGACTATGGTCTAGTTTTACACAAAATTCCTATTATGTGTGACAATACTAGTGCCATATCTATAGTAGCTAATCCAGTTAATCATTCTAGAACAAAGCACATTGATGTTAGGTACCATTTTATCAGGGAATATGTTGCAAATGGTACCATTGAGCTCATTTTTGTTCCAATAGAGAAACAAATAGCTGACATTTTTACTAAACCTTTGGATGAAGCAACCTTCACTAGACTTGTGAGTGAAATTGGTATGCTCAATTCTTCATCCTAAGGCAAGAACTCAGCTAATGTGTTGCAGCAGATTAATTTCTAATAAATCAACCTAGTTTGATTTAATTCGAAATTAACTAAAATATGAATTAAAAATATTTCAGAATCTCTGTATATTTATTTTTCTTAAAAACTCAAAAATTAACTTAGAATATTTCAAATTCTAAGTAAATTGCTTAGTTGTTAATTTACATCTTAAATGTGTAAAATTAACACAAGGCAGAATAACAATACTCAAAGGTATAGAGAACTGAGTTCTCGATAAGTCAAAATGACTTATCGACAAGTCATTTTAGAGTTCTCGAGTGAGTCCTCGATAAGTCTATTTACAGACTTCTCGAATGACTTCTCGATAAGCTCTATTATGACTTATCGATAAGACCATGCAGAGTTCTCTAATAGTGTTAATTCACAGAGTTCTCGACAAGGATATTTTGAGACTTATCAACAACTCAGAACTAAAATAATTTAATTTAATGAATTATTTTAGACAAATACTTTTGGGAAATTTATTCCGATTTTAATTTGATTCAATTCAAATAAATTGGAATTATTTTAGTCCATTTTCGGACAAACTGGGCATTTATCAGAGTTCTCGATAAATCATTTCTTAGTTCTCGAAAAGAATTAATAAAATGACTTATCGAATGTACCTTTTTCAAATTCAAAATTACTTCTCGATAAGTTTAATATCAAACGTTTATTTGACTTCTCGATAAGTATTTTACTTTTTCTATAAATACCCAGACTTCTCGATTCAATTTGAACCTGGAATTTTTCAAATTCTAAGTAAACTGAATATTTATTACTTCATATCTTCAGTATATGAACTTAATAAATGACATATCAAAAGAAGCAAAAAGTATGAAAAATTGAACAAATTTAATTCATAAATTATGTTCATAAAAATACTTTTGACATACTTTGTCTCTAACTTCTCTGACTTATTGACACATTTACATGCTTATATGATTTCTTGTTTACGTGAAAATAAGTTAGTCCAATGTTAGTAGACTAGTACATTATTTGTGTTGTTTTGAGTATGCTGATAGTGGTAAATTTATTTGACTGATTGCTGATATGATGAGTTACTTTTTGTGTAGGGAGCACGTGCTTATTTGCATGGGGAATAGTCACTCTTTAAAGTAAACTAATATTCTTGAGTACTTGCATGGGGAATAGTAACTAGTCATTTCTAGCTGTCAAGTATGCTTATGTGATTATTACTCTTATTATCCGGGCAACTCAAGAGTCTCTTGGTTTCTATCTTTACTCCCTCTATAAATTAAAACGCTTCACTCTTTATCATTTATCACTACTCTCCTATTCTCATCAAACATCCAATTTCAAACTCACCTCCTGTTCATCTCTCTCTCTCTCACTCAAATGGATGCCCCAGTCTTTTACAAACTTATTCATGGAGCTTACCAACCGGTCCATTATTTGGATGATGATCTAGTTTATTTTGATCCTATCGGACTTCGTGTCCGTCTCAAGGGGGTTGTTTACAGCCCCTTTGATATTCCACTTGAGGTCTTTTACAAACTCTCGTGGAATGATCAAATCAGCATTCTTTTCTTTGAGATGGAAGTCTCTTTCGAGCAGGAGAGACGAGCCAGGGTGGTTGAGCAGCAATGCCTTGCTGCTTTGGAGTTGCAGGAGAGGATCATCTCTCTTGCACACTCCATGTCCAAAGCTTACCAGCGCAGGGCAAGGAGGTTGGAGGCCGAGAAGAAGGAGTCTGAATTAGAGTAGTTAGGATTAGGATTTACTTGTTAAATCTATGTCTTAATGTACTATGTTTCCATTTTTAATGAAAGTTCTGATTCTTGTCTTGCAATCACTTGTTTGTGTAATAATTACTATGTGCTTATATCTATATTAAATTTTGTCTTCTCTGCAATAATGCTTGCAACTAAAATATCTTACAATGTATTTGTCTAATGAAACTCTAAAAAGATACATTTGTTCAATGCATTACAGGTCTAATACAAGATATCAACAGGGAATTCAAATAATCAATTCACAGGTATTACTGCTAAAACTGCAGCTAAAACATTTCAAAACCAAACTGTGGTTTACCCAGGCACAACAACACAAACACAAACTCAAATACAATCCCACTCAGGTGACTCTCAAAAGCCACCTATTTTACAAAAGGACAGCAATTTCATGATGTTCTTCAGATTATTCTGTTGTTTGAGAAAAGAATCCACCTAACATGAAAATTTATCAGTTTACTGAATATTTCATGAGTATTTCTTATGCACCTTTATGTGCAAAACAGTCTTCACAGACTGAAAGGTTTGAGGGTAGTACTCCTGAGGGGGAGCTATTTAAATCCTCTCCAATTCAATTGGAGGTTCCTCAAGAAGGAAAAACTCCCCTCATAACTCTAGCAAAAGATATCTTAGCAGTCAAAGCTAGAAGAACAATTGCCTATGACAATGTCATAAGAAGGGCAATCTTAGCACATTCAAGTGCCAGTATGTTGCAAGACATACAAGGGTTTGAGGCTGGTGCACATGGCAGTAACCCAGTCAAATCCCCTCTAATTCAATTGGAGGTTCCCACTACAAGTGGAGGACAACACACTGTCACAACCACAGAGCAATATGTGAGTTAAACTGTGACCCCAGTCATAGATACTTATGCACTCATTTTTCTGGTGAAATGAGTATGATTAGCCCTATATGGTCTTCCTCTAATCATATGATCACAGATTAACTCTTCTCAGCCACCTCTTATTTCTGTAGGTCAAACAATATTTGAGCCTTTCATGTGAGGATAAGAGAAAAGCTTGAGAGAAAAATAGAAAATAAGAGAGGCAGAATCCTTCCTAGCAAAAGGAGAGGTAGAATGAGTGTATGGATTTAGTATTCCTTGTGAGGGAACTCTGACTCTCAAAATTCATGAGACTAGTGCTGTGAGATTTAGTGAGACTACTTATTCAAAAGAACAGAGAGCTTAGGACTTTTATCACTGACAGACTTTTTCTGCAGATCTAAGTGAAACTTCTATTCTTTTTGATAAACTCATCACCATGAATCTCAATGAAGCTTGAAGCTGCAGACAGTGTTCAAATGGACAATGACAGCAGCTTGAACAATGTACATTTAGCTGGATCTTTCTTCCTGGATATAATGTCAAAAAGGGGGAGAATATATATCTAAACGCCAAAACAGCTAATGGATGTTGAATAAATCTAAATGCAACTCAACAAAAGAAGACCTGATGGGAAGATTGGTTTTGGTTTCCTCATTTTGTTAAAGTTTTGACATCATCAATAAGAACTTGTGCATAATTTCATAATGAACAAGTTGGGGGAGATTGTAATATATAATAGATGATGTCAAAGATTACTGGAGCTAACAATGTCATTAATCTTCAATGATCTGATGTCAGAGATTACTGGAGCTAACAATGTCATTAACATGATGATGTCAAAGATTACTGATGCTGACAATGTCATTAGCAATCAGTAAAGCTTGGGGCCAACCCTAAGATTAGTTGTATTGTAACCTTTAACTGTAATTTATACTTGTAACACTTAATGTCTGTAAAATGTAAATGGAGCAGACTGGAGCATTTTTCTCTAAACAGTGCCAAGCCTAAGAATTCTATCTGGAAGAAGATCAAGAAGGTCATGCCTCAGAAGAATTATGAAGAAGCTTGGAGTTGAATAAATCTGTTTGGTGAAAAACTCCAAGTCAAGATCTCTACAAGTCGTAGAATTACTATTATAGAGAAGTCATTCAAGAACTCAGAAAGACCTATCGAGAACTCAGGAATTACCTATCGAGAACTCAGGAATTGCCTATCGAGAACTCAGGAATTGTCTATCGAGAACTCAGGAAATGCTATTGGAGATATCGATAAGTCAGATACCCATTCGAGAACTCAGAGATATCGACAAGTATACATTCATTAGAAAACTCTGAGTTATCGATAAGCCAAAGTCCATTAGAGAACTCTGAGTTATCGATAAACCAAAATTCACTAAAGAACTCAGAGTTGTCGATAAGTCAAGTCAACAATGAAGTTTCAGAGATATCGACAAGCCAACATGCCTATCGAGATGTCGAGTTCTCTAAAGCTTAATTGGAGATCTCGATGTGAAGAAATTTCTCTAAGTACAGAATTGCAGAACAGTTCAATATCCAAGGTTGCAAATCAACAAACAATTCACATAGCTGGATTGACAAGTCTACAAAAAGCAGCTTGAGAGATGTGCAAGATCAATGGCAAAGATTAACTGACAGAGGAGATTAAAGTAAACACGGGATGCTAAATATATGCTAAGCCAGAAATGGAAGATTTGCTTTTCTATAAATGGAAATGACAAGTGACAGTTTTGAAAAGCTAATAGCATGTTTATTATCCTCTGTGTAAACCAGCAGTTAACTGAGTTATAAAGTTAACACTGGTCCTCTAGTCAGAAGTAAGAATCTAGATAGAAAATCTTGTATTCTCTCTCGAGAAAGGAGCTAAGTTCTAAAATAAGAACTTATAGATTTTGTAGCAAAACACTGCTTGATTTTTAATATTAAATTAAGTGAGTTTTGAAGATCTTTGTTTTACATATTTGCATTGTTATTTATGTTTAACATCTATTCTACTAAATCATTGATAACAACCAACTCCTAAAACCAAAGTCGATCAAAAGGTAACCATTTAAGCCAAAATACATTCACCCCCCCCTCCCGTGTTGTATTCATACCTAACAAAATGTATGAATGAGCTGCAGATATGTCATCTGGAAACCATTCAACAAAGGAGCAAAGAGTCACTCCCTAACTTTATCAAAAGATTTCAAGAAGCAATCAACCAACTCTTCAATCTGGAAGAGAAAGAAGCCATCAATATCTTCCGGAGAAACATTTACCGGGTATCTTGTGAGGGCTATGCCAAAGACCTAATCCACAGGGAGCCCCAAAGCCTTGCCTAAGCCTATGATCTAGCCTCGAAATTCATAACGAAAAATGAATTCTTGAAATCAATAAAGATGAATAGAAGGATTGATGATGATGATGAGTCCCCGGAAAGAAGCTCGTCATTCAGAAGAGATAAAAGATTCAAGGTAGACAGACATAACAACTATATTCAACACTCCCAGGGAACCCCACCACGGAGTGAGTATTCAGGACCTGAAAAGAATTAAAGAAAGCCAAGGAACAAAAAATAACCAAAGTCTGAGCCCGAATGGATGCCCCTCAATCGGCCTTGTGCTGACATCTTGAGGGAAGTCAAGGGCAAGCCATTTTACTACCCCCCTCCAAAAGCCCCTTCTCGCCCCTCAAGAAAATAGGGCGAGAGAAAAATACTACGGAGTCTATGAAGACCATGGGCACACAACTGAGAACTGCTTTTCCTTCAAAATGTTTATAGAATATCAGATAAAAAAGGAAAACATGAACCAGTATGTACAGAGAAAGCCAGCTGACAAGGACAAAGCCCTGGGGAGCATAACACACGTTGTAAACGTCGTACTTGGAGGTACTTCTTCACCTCCCTGGAGTTCAGACATGGACAGTGATGTTATGATAATCCAACCCTATGAAGATGAACAAATTTTTTTCTTTTATGCTGACTACGAGGGACAGGACCCCTGGCACAATCAAGCACTGAAAGTGAGCCTGGATGTGGCAGATATTGAAGTGAAGAGGTTCCTGGTTGACAACGGTTCATCTACAAACATCATTTTTTAGCACACCCTCAACATGATGAAGTTGGGTCATCTGCGCATGGACCCATGCCTTGAAGACCCTCTCTATAGCTTTGGAAATTCAATGATTCACATCCGGGGAGTCATCTATCTTCCTGTCACGTTCGGGACCTCCCCACAACATGTATCCTATATCATAAAATTTTATGTCATAAGTGTAGCTTCATCATATAATATGATCCCGGGAAGGCCAACAATCACCAAGCTCTGGGCCATTTCTTCCACTATCCATCTCAAACTAAAAATCCCCACCCCGAGTGGAATTGGCGAACTCAAAGGGGACAGGGATATGGCGAGCAACTGCTATGGACAAGCACTGGTCATGGCTAAAACTGATCCTTAAAACAGAAAGAAGGCAATGTCCCTGCCCAAGGGACAAAGCCGGAAAAAGCACATGTAACATCTCAGCAAGAGGCCAAGAATGGATGTAAATGTAATTGAAGATCCGGGCTACAATATAACCAATGCGGATGTCCGGATTCAAAAGTTCATGAAGGTAAAAGAAAAGACAAAAGTTGAACCGGCTGCCCAAATAGTAGATATTGAGTTGGATCCTGGGAACCCCATCCGGAAGTTGAAGATTGTAAAAGGGCTCAAAACAACATTCCAGAAAGAGCTAATTGACCTGTTGAGAGAGTATACTAATGTATTCACATGAAGCCCGGAGGACATGCATCGGATCGATGAATCGGCGGCAATGCATAGCTTGGATGTAGACCCTTAGCGGAGGCCAATCAAACAGAAAATGAAAAATTTTGCCCCAAAGCGTCAGCATGCAATTGATGAGGAAATAGAAAAGTTTCTGAAGGCCGATGTCGTCTGTGAGATCAAATATTCGGATTGGCTAGCTAATGTGGTACTGGTCAAGAAACCAAATGGCAAGTGGAGGATGTGTGTTGATTAGACAAGCATAAACTCTGCCTGCCCTAAAGACCCCCACCTCTTCAAAATATTGACCAGCTGATCGATGCAACTTCAAGACATATGATGTTGAGCTTTATGGATGCCTTTTCTGGCTACAATCAGGTCAATATGGACCCGAAGGACATTTCTAAAACAACATTCATCACTCACCAGGCTATCTACGCTTTTCTCATGATGCCATTCAGACTCATCAACCCCGGGGCAACTTACCAAAAAATGATGAATACGATCTTCAGAGATCAACTGGGGTGGAATATGGAGTCGTATATCGACGATATGATCTCCAAGTCCAAGACCATCTCGGATCATATCAAAGATCTTAAAGAATGCTTCAAAAACTTGAGAAAGTATAACATGAAGCTGAACCCAGAGAAATGTGCTTTCGGAGTCCCTACTGGAAAATTTCTCGGTTTCTTAATCAGTGAAAGAAAAATTGAAGCGAATCTGAAGAAGATCAATGCAATAATGGAGATGAAAGTTCCAAGAACGCAGAAGGACATTCAAAAGCTGGCTGGATGTCTCGCAGCCCTGCGAAGGTTCATCCCAAAGCTTGCAGAAAGATGCTTACCCTTCTTCGAGCTGCTCAAAGGAGCATGAAACAAGAAATTGATAGATTAGACCCCAGATTGTAACACAACCTTTGAAGAAGTAAAAAAGCACCTCATGAACCCCCCAATTCCGTCTAAAGCCGAGCCCGGGGAACCTCTCTCACATAGCCGCTGGCCCGAAGGCTATCTCTGTTGCACACATCCGAGAAGAGAAAGGACTCCAAAGTCTGTTTTATTATGTCAGCCAAGTCCTCAAGGATGCAGAAACTTGGTACCCAAACTTGGAAAAGTTTGCCTTAGCACTTGTCCACGCAAGTAGGAAACTCAGGCAATACTTCCAGGGTCGAGAAAATCAGAGTGATCATGGATCAACCGCTCAGGAAAATCATCCATAAACCAGACGTATCTGGGAGACTGGTCAACTGGGAAATTGAGCTAAGTCAGTTCAACATCAAGTTCATACCCCGAAAAATGATCAAAGCCCAAGCACTTGAAGAATATGTAATGGACTGCACTTTCCCCGAGTCACCTACAATAATGAAGAATCCAACCACATCTGAGGATGAACTCCCTAACCAAGAGGCATGGAAGTTGTATGTAGACGGATCCTCCACGGCTGAGAGATCAGGAGACGGACTCATTCTGATCATCTCGTAAGGGTTCATGATTCAACAAGCAATCACCTTCACATTAAAAGAAACTAATAACTAGGCCGAATATGAAGCATTAATCTCTGGACTCAAGATGGAAAAGTCTCTCGGAGTAACAAGCCTAATCATCCATAGCGACTCCCAGATCGTGGTCAAACAAACAAGCGGAGAGTACGTTGCCAAAGAAGCTGGCACAATATCAGACCATGGTAAGGAGTATCCTGGAAACCATCCCGGATACCACGATTCTACAGATCAACAGAGAAGAAAATGGCAAGGCAAATGATCTCTTCAAGCTTGTACAGAATGCCTCTGATCTAAGCACCTCGGTATACTTTGAAGAACTTCAGACTCCGAGCACCTAAAGAACAGAAGTCTTATGCATCAGTAGCCCGGATATCTGGATGACTCCTTTCATAGCATATATGAAAGATGAAACTCTCTCCAAGGATAAAAACAAGGCCAAGTACCTGAAACATAAAGCTGCCTGTTTCTTCCTTGAAGATGATCAGCTATACAGAAGGACTTTTTCAGCACAAACTCTGAAGTGTGTGGATCCGGAGGAGGCAGACTATTGTCTCCGAGAGGTGCATGATGGCATTTTTGGAGATCATTTAGCAATAAAATCCTTGACATAGAAGGTCATTAGACAAGGATACTATTGGCCCATAATTCATGCTGATGTGGTTGCCTATGTCAAAAAATGCAACCAATACCAAATATTCAACAACGTACCCAAGCAAAGTCCAAGCACACCTGCATCAGTTCTCTCTCCAATCCCATTTGCTGTCTAGGGCATAGACATCATGGGCCCTTTCTCCCGCGCAAGATGAGGTCTGCGCTACGTCATGGTAGCCATCGACTACATGACCAAGTGGGAAGAAGCCAAGGCTTTATGAATAATCAACTAACAGAATTACATAAAGTTCATGGACTCTATTATCATGAGGTTCGGAATCCCTGTTGTTCTAGTCTCGGTATCAAGCATAAAAGGTCTTATGTAGCATACTCACAGGGAAATGGGCAAGTTAAGGTGACAAATAGAACAATTCTCCGAGGACTGGAAAAAAGGCTCGAAGAATCGAAAAAGACTTGGCCAGATGAACTACCGAAGGTCTTGTGGTCATACAAAACCACTCTCAGGACTGGCATGGGGGAAACCCCCTTCAAGCTCGCATACGGTTCAGAGGCCAGACTACTAGTGGAAACCAGATCCCCCTCTCATAAGGTCGTCAACTTTGATGAAATATCGAATATTAAGGGCCTAAGTACAAATTTGGAGCTACTAGATGAAGTAAGAGATCATGCAGTAAAGAGGATGGAAAGTATAAAGAAAAAACAAGGCTTTACTTCGGGAAGAATGACAAGATTCGAGAGTACGAAGTGGGGGATCTCGTTCTCCGGGACAAAGAGGCCTCCGATCTAACCAATCAGGGAAAACTACAACCCAACTGGGAAGGGCCATATAAAGTAAAAGAGGTGATGCGCCCAGGAACCTACAAGATGAGCTATCTTAATGATAGTGAGATCCCAAACACTTGGCATGAAGCTCGCCTAAGAAAGTTCTATCAGTAAAAAGGTGCGCAAGACTGCATAATTTTTATTGCAAATAAGAAATTTAAATTTGTATTTATCATTTTCGAAATGTAATCAATGCTTGATCTCTATTTGCAATGAAAATTCTATATTTTGAGCATCCTATACCCTACAGTAAATTCATGTACTAAATTATGTCTGCTATTTACACACCCAAATGCATGATTTACAGACATGTGTATTAGCACATCGCACGCTTAGAAAACTTTATCAAATTTAAAAATTTTAACCCCTGCCTGGGGACAATTACCCAAATCATGTGTACTTAGAAAATTTTATCAAAATTAAAAAAAATTTAACCCCTACCCGAGGACAATTAC
Source organism: Apium graveolens (assembly GCF_009905375.1). Taxonomy (NCBI): domain Eukaryota; kingdom Viridiplantae; phylum Streptophyta; class Magnoliopsida; order Apiales; family Apiaceae; genus Apium; species Apium graveolens. The sequence continues at coordinate 24,761,981 of NC_133654.1, read as the reverse complement.
ACAAACCATGTGTACTTATAAAGTTTTATCAATTTAAAATTTTTAACCCCTACCCGGGGATAATTATACAAACCATGTGTACTTAGAAAATTTTATCAAAATTAATTTTTTTAACCCATGTATAGGGACAATTACACAAACCATGTGCACTTAGAAAATCTTATCAAATTAGAAAAATTTTAACTCCTGCCCGGGGACAATTACAAACCATGTATACTTAGAAAATTTTATCAAAATTAAAAAAAACTTTAACCCCTACCAGGGGACAAGTACACAAACCATGTGTACTTAGAAAATTTTATCAATTTTAAATTTTTTAACCCCTGCCCGGGGACAATTACACAAACCATGTGTACTTAGAAAATCTTATCAAATTTAAATTTTTTTAACCCCTGCCCGGAGATAATTACAAACCATGTGTACTTAGAAAATTTTATCAAAATAAAAAAAAAATTAATTCCTACCCGGGGACAAGTACACAAATCATGTGTACTTAGAAAATTTAATCAATTTTAAAATTTTTAACCCCTTCCCGGGGACAATTACACAAACCATGTGTACTTAGAAAATTTTACCAATTTCAAAATTTGTAAGACCCCCTACCCGGGGACAATTATGCAAACAATGTGTGCTTAGAGAATTTTATCAATTTTATCAATTTTTCAAACTGCGAAAAAGTCAATCGGGGAACACCTATGGAAAAAGCAAAGACTAAAGCTAAAAGCAAAGTTAATGTTGCAAGGAAAATACGAAAAATAGAACGCATTAAAACAAATATCCGGGGCAAACCAACCCCGGACCGAATAAAAAACTATCTTCCAAACAAAGAAGCCAACATGCCAAGTTTTGAAGAAAAATAACTTAAAGAAAATTACAAGGCACGAAGGCCAGATCTTTAAACATCTGGGTTCTCGGGAGGAGGAGGTGGAGTCTTCTCGCGCACATCTTCGGGGGGGGGGGGGGTTTGTTCCCGGAAGTCCTTGCTTCTGCGGATTAGGCATTTTCACGTTGGAGCTCCTCAGCAAGGAACAACTCTATGAATCCATTCATGTTACCACCCAAATTCTCAGCAAGATAAGTGTAAGTTATGTCCCGACATAAGTTTACCTTCTCAAAGATCTTGTTATTGAGCACCTCGTAATAAGCAGGAGTACCCCAAAATACAGCAAACACTTCTTTCTCTCGGGGCCTCACAACAAGCTCCTTCTTCCGCCCTTCAACCCCTGCCTTAAGAGTCCATGCAACTCGAGTAGCCTAATCCTGAGCCTTGACCTCCTCGAAAATCACCCTTTTATGTTACCGGGATTCTTTCTCCTTAGCCTCCAGGTAGTTGGAGAAGTCAGTCTTAAGCATGCTCAACTCTTTTCCCTTACCCTTGGCATCCGCAACCCTCTTCCTATAGTTGTGGATTATGGTATAACATCCAAAAATCCGGGAATTAGCCTAAAATAAGAAATGCAGAATAAACAAAAGTACAGGAAAATGCGAACAGAAAAATCTAAGTATAAATTCACAAACCTCTGATACATCCCGTACAAAATGGTCAAGGAAGGTATCAACATCCTCATTGGCATACACCTCAAATTCATATGGGGTGGAATAGTTGTCGAACATCTCGGAACAACAGTCGTCAAGAGTCATACGGGCCAAGAGATTCTTCAGAGCCTCGGTCTCCACAAGCTTCTGACTCTCCCCCTCCACAGGATCTGATACAGCAGTCCTCCTATGCTGCGGGGTCCCAGACCCACCATCACCATCCTCACCAGCCTTCCTCTTGTGAGGATTCAATTCTCTAACTCCCCCCTCCAATTCCGTTTTCACACTCCCGGCGTTAACAACAACCACCAGAGTTTCTTTTTCTGGAACAGGTTTGCAGACAACAGTACCAGAAGAACCTGTGTCCCAGAGATTGGAACCACTGGCAGCATCATTCTTCTTCTTTTTATTCTTCTTAAAGTCAATCTGGATGGCCGCACCAATCTTCATGAACTTACCAGCTAAGTCCCGGAACTGCTTAAACATTTCGTGATGAAACTGATTAAAAACCGGGATGCCTACACAAAAGCATAACAAATCAAATACTATTCAGATTCGGGAAAACGTAAATAAAGACAAGGGAAGTATTCAAGCATAAAGCTACACATAACGGAATTACATCATGTATTAAACAAAGTCTGATTACATAAAAAAATTGTCTCGGGTCCATTACGATCCGAGGGCCCCACAGAAGTCGTACATCTTTACAAGGCATCTCCCCCGAGCCGCTGGGTAGGGAACCTGTCAGTCTTAATCGAATTTTTGTACACTGGCATAAACTCAAGGTCCCCACCCCCGACAAAGATAAACTTCTAGTGCCAACCCCAAAGTTAATTCAGCATAAAGACCGGGGACTTCTTAACATTAGCGGGAAAACCACACCCATTAATGTTAAAAGTAAACTCATAAAGATGGGCATTGGTGGACTTCTTAATTTTAAAGAGATGGTGGAAAAGCTTGAAAGTGGGCAGAGAACCCTTGACGTGACAACAACCAAGGAACCTAAAGATCCACTTGACGGAGTTCGGGGCAAGCCGGGTGAACGGGATCCCATATACACCCCGACAAAGAGACTTTGTAAACTGGTGAAGATTGGGCCTTATACTACGCAAGTGCTCTAGAAAAATGCCTACCCAACCCCCCTCATGCCTATGATACACTCTCACGTGAGGCTCAGACCACCTCTACTTTAAACGTTCGCCGAAATGGAAAATGGCTTTAACCAAATCTTCTACTTGGCCATGTGAATAAGTGCTGATTTCTGGGTGTGGAGGAGCAGGAACATATCCTGTCTCCGGGGCATTATAGAAGAGCTCATCCATTCAGGCCGGGTCATATGGTTCCTTACCTATAGGCCTATAAGAGTCAGAGAGGTCCCTAAAATAATAGTCATGGGGAAGACTATTCTCCCGGGTCTTCACGAAGTAATGGTATATATCTACCCAAGACCCATCCTTCTGGGCCAACATCTGCCCGGGGTGCAACAAAAAAGTAGGGAGCTCACTAACTACAGGTCTTAAAGAACGGGGGGCATGCTTTCAATTTCTGAAAAAGAATAACTAGAGGATAATTCGGGAAAACCTATGAACTCAAGACACTCAGATCTACGCTCAAGGTTATCAAACTATTTAAATCTCCTAACCATACAACTACCCGGAGTCTATGCCATTTCGAATACAAAAATGAAAGACAAAAAACCAAACATTCAGAAATAATAGTCACAAAATCAAAACAACCAACAAATCTGTCAAAGCCTATACATACATATATACCCATACAAAAAAATGAAGAACAACATACAAACCCAGATTCTACAAGAACAAAAGACCAACTGCTTGCCCAAACCAAAACCCCAAAAATCAAAAAACAAAAACATAAAAACTTTAAACATGAAACCAGTTCTGTGTACCAAAATTAAAAAAAAGAACAACAAATCTAAACCCACGGTTAGATTTGACCAGTAGTTACATGCATTTGAAAAGACAAACAAACCAGGACTTATCGAATAAAAAACAACTACAAGAGAAAAGTAAACAAAATGAAAGTTTTTGAAGACTTACAAGAAAGCAGGAGATTAGTAAAGGCTTCAAGGAAGAACACCGCAGAAAAGCTTCAAAAATCAACTTAAAAATCTCAGAAGTGCTTGTTTGAGTTTGTGTTTACGTAAAGAATGAAAAGAAAAAAATGAGGGGGATATTTATAGAAGAGGAGAGGGGGTAAAAACCCACTCAAACGTCTTGCGATCGTGTCCACAAACATGGGACACGTGGCACGATCCTGGCCATCTAAATATTAACCGTGGTAGTTAATGTGTAGCCCTAATAATTACACAGCTATAATCATTAACAGGCGCAACTTTTTAGGGAGAAGTAGGGGAATAGTGTAACATTTGTATATAAATATATATATATACACGCGCGAAAACATAATATACAGACACCCAACCACCGCCGGATACCCCGGAGAAACGATAAAAGCTGTACTACTCAGTCATCTCAAGCCTATCCTGTCAATCAAGAGGCCTACCCAAACACAACCCCGGGGTCTTGTCCCAACAACACCTCGGAGTTAGAGGCCACAAATTAAAGAAAAATGCAGAATTTTTCCTCATTTATAAAAGCAAGGGCCTACCTTAACACAACCTCGGGGTCTTGTACCCAACAACACCCTGGAATTAGGGGCCACAAATCAAAGAAAAATGCAAAACAAATCCTCAGTTATAAAAGTAAGGGGCCTACCCAAACACAACCTCGGGGTCTTGTACCCAACAACAGCCCGGAGTTAGGGGCCATAAGTCAAAGAAAAATGCAAAAAATTTCCAAAGTTACAAAAAGCTATAGTCCTACCCTAACACAACTCCAGACTACAATACTACTCTCCTATCTGAGAAACCCACATAAGGGAGTGGAAGGCAAATGATAGGCCATAAGGAAGTTAAGGCCAAAAAACATTACAAAAGCCCAAAGGGAAAGAACCCCATGCTCAAATGGAGATGGTCCCCGAATACGTGGCAGCCCTAGGGCTATCAAACGGATAATTCGGATACGGATATGCCTATATCCGTATCCGCATCCACAATCATCAGATTCGAATACGGATAATATCCATTTTATTTTGTATATAGATAATATCCGCTTTTTTCGGATACGAATGCGGATATTTCGGACGAATATCAGATTTTTTGAATTTTTTGTTGCCCCTACCGTTTTGACGATGATTATAGAACATTTTCTACGATTAAATATAAATAATATATTTATATATGTATAAAGTATGTGTACAATTATATAAAATTTGTATAAACGTATTATTTAATACATTTACACACATTATAAACTAAAAAATAATTTAAATTATATATAATTATATATTTATATAATTTAAATATCATATATGTATTTAGTTTCAGATTCAAATATCCCGAATTTGGATACGGATAATATCCGCTTTTTCTCAGATACAGATACGGATTTTTCGGACGAATATCGGATTTTTCGAATTTTTTTGACAATCCTAGGCAGCCCCACGAGACAGCAACAACCTCATATTACCCAAAATAGCATGATAGCATCCCACCGCCCATATGTCAAGACATCAAGACATTCCAGTAGTAAGAGTACAGCTAGGCCCCGTTGACCATCTGGATCATTCAATCATCCATTAACCAAGATTCAACAATGGCTAGGATGAAGATGTACAAACCCCCCCCACCTTGAAGCTTAACCACATACCATCTTTCCTGCACAAACCGAGCTCGAGCTTGTGTAAGGAAAGAAAAGGAGAAAATATGGGGAACAAAGAGAGTTATCACGTGCAAATTAGCTGAGGCTCCATGGGCAACGAGGCAATCACGCTCCATCTCCCCAAACTTGATTCCTCCAAAACGCTTTCTGTCAGCAACCGGTTGTCTGATGAGAGGATGAACAGACCCTGTGTTCCTAAACTTTACCTTGACTTCAGCCATATGAATCAAGCGCTGGTAGCAGTTTGGGCCCATAAACACCAGGGAACAAATCATTTCACCAGTCACCCATTGTACACTCTTTCGTTTCCCCATCTACAAACACTGGCCTTCAATACATATACAGAGATAGGTGAATCAGAGACCAGCCTTATTATAATTATTGGTTGACAAGTAAAAGCAATTCTGGTACTAAGAGGACTATATAATACAGGAATTTAGAGACAATTTTAGTAGCTTTGCTGCTTATTAGTGTAAAAATTTAGTAGGATTGTGTTGGACCTACAGAGACGAGCCCAAGAAGACATAGGAAAATAATAATGTAACTCTTATTAATAGGCCCAAGAAGCCCACATTGTAAAGAAAAGCCCACTTGGGACTGCCTATAAATATAAGGGTTCAACCTCATTTGAAAGGGTTGGCTAATTGATTAAAGAAAGGTTCCTCCTAAAAAAATTAGTCTTAGGTGTTAAACAATATACAATATACGAGGCTTATCATTTGGCGCTAGAAGGAGGGGCTTTTTTCTAAGAATCCAACCAAGAAATGATTGTAAAAGAGATTGATCCGGAAACCGCTGGACCAACTCAGGTGAAGGAACAAATGGCAGGGATCGCTACTGACCTTAAAGATCGTGGTGACCAAGAGCAGCCCAAATAATTGACTTTGAAGCTAAAATGTTTGTTTCCTTCCCCGGTAGGAGCTTCACAAGATCAGCCATTAAACTTAACGAACTCAGATCGCCGGGATAAGAAGAGAAAATTCAAATATGACCAGCGATTGAGAATTCAAACAGCCAAGGGCAAAAAGGTGCTTTCAAGCGATATGCGTCTCCATCTCGAGAAGGTCGAAAGATTGAAAGCCCAAAATGATGAAGGTCCAGAAGATTTATCTCCTTCTGATGAAGAGCTTGAGCTTCTCGAGCGCGAGACTGCAATGCTCCAATGTAAACTCGAACGACAGATGGAAATCCATCGCCTTCGCCGAGAACTTTACCAAGCGTCGATTAGAAATCAAGAGCAAGATGATGAACTCTACGATAAAGATGATGATGTCGAGTACGAATACGAGCCATCAGTGGAATCGACGTACTCACAACCGCGCGAACGTCGACAATGCACGGTATCGACGACCGATGTTTCTCAGCGAACTGAGTTTACAGAGTCTATTTCCCATGAAGAGTTCGCCCAAATGCAGGAGGAAATCGCCCAGATGCGCACCATAATGAGAAATCAGTCGGGATTTGAAACCGTCTCGAAGAGCCCCTTGTCGTTGGTCCTCGAGAAAGCACGCATCGACCAGACATTGAAAACTCCTGCCCTCGATCATTTTGACGGATCCTCGGACCCGTTAGCATTTCTCAACACCTTCGACGGGCGCATGACCTTCTTCGACCACTCAGAAATCGCCCGGTGTCAGTTTTTCTCCACTTGCCTCCAAGGCACAACCCTTCGATGGTACATCAATTTGCCCCCTCGATCAATCGACTCATGGACAACCCTAAAGAGCAAGTTTCAAGCTTGATTCTCCAATAACTACAAAGGAATAAAGGTCACAACTACCCTAATGACAATGCACCAGCGTTCAGGAAAAAGTCTCTGAAGCTTCCTAACCCGATTCAGAGAAGAAATAGCAGAGACTCCAGATATAATTGAACAAATGGCAGTCAACTTCCTAACAACAGGTATTGATAAATCCCTCCATGGATTGCTCTTAGAAGAAATCTTTGAGAAAAGACCAAAAACCTTGCAAGCAGCATTTCAAATCATAGAACATCGCATGATGCTCCAAGAGGCGGTGAGCTACATCCAGTCTCCTAAGCGCTCCTCTAGATACGAACGATGCCGCAGCTACAATCAGCGATCTCCCGCGCGTGACAGACGCCAAGAGTGTCGCCGATCGCCTCCAAGTCATACGGTCGACCATCCCCCAAGGGATAGAAGAGAGAGAGATTGGCAACCCCGCAGTCGACCAGAGAAAGAGTTCACCAAGCTTAACACTGAAAAACAACCATTTTAGCGGTCCTGAAAACAGAGTCGGACTATCGTCCACCGAGACCCATGAAACCGGGTCGTCCTCCAAGCTCTAGATACTGTGATTACCGCGAAGATACAGGTCACACAACTGAACAATGCTTTCAACTCAGTAACCTCATCGAGGGGAAGATTCGCCGAGGGCAGGTTGTGCATTATGTACAATGAGAAGATTCTCCTAGACGTCATAGACGAGATGAAGAAGATCGGGTAATTGACGTTATCTTTGGTGGCATAGCTGCTGGAGGGCTTTCTCACAACTCCCGAAAAATCTATGCCCGAAAAGTTTTTAATGTCAACCCATCAACAGCTAAACGCCCTCGAGCAAACCCTTCTCCTGTCATTTCCTTCTCAGATGAAGATTACCGCCCTGGTCTCATCGAGGGCCATCAGGACGCCCTTGTCATTACTACTCGAGTAGGAAACAACACAGTTAAAAAAATGTTGGTCGATAACGGCAGCTCCGTTGATGTATTATATCACCAAGCCTTCTCTCGAATGGACCTCGGCGATCGACGCCTTGAGAATTCTCAAACCCCGATATATGGGTTCACTGGAAATGAAGTACACGTGGTAGGAGCTGTCGACATGCCGGTTCTTTTCGGCTCTCCCTCGTGCCAAATTTGGAAGATGGTCAAATTTCATGTGATCAGCGCATCCTCTAGTTTTAACGCCATATTGGGCCGAACGACGATTACCGCCCTACAGGCTATAACTTCCATCTCCCATTTGAAAATGAAGTCCCCTACAGACTTTGGTATATGAGAAATGGTGGGTGATCAAGCAACAGCGAAATAATGCTATTTAATCACTGTCTCTCCAAGGAAAAAGACAGACGGTCGGCCTATCAAAAATGCCTGGAATGGGATTCATCTCAAAAAGTTCTATCAGTAGTTTACTTTTGTCTATAGTTTAATATCCTGAGGTAGTTTATGCCATACCAAAGACAAATCCTCGATGCAATGAGGGTCGTTATGAAACCCCCATCGAGGGGTGATTAAATTATGACAATAAATGCTATTAGCTTATTTCAAAAAGCGAAGAGTACCCACATCCAGTTACTTTATCTCCTACAGAAACGGTAAAAGCAGAAGTTACTCCAAACAGATCGAAGTCAAAACAAGGAAAAATCATTTCATTTACATAAAAAAAAAATTCGCAAACACAAAAAGGATATACAACATCTCATGATATTCTAGTTTGATGTACAACATGTTTAAATACTTAGCAAGTTGGATAAGTTAAATCAATGACTTTCGTTTCATACCAAAAGCAAAGACTGTAGTAGAAGATCCAATCAAAAATAGTCTTAATTCATAGTAGTCTTAGAGACTGCATTAATCAAATTTTAAACAAGCTTAAAGCATAATTCAACCCATCATCCAGAGAAATCAACGGAATACTTAAGTTCATAGAAACCAAGAACAAAATAAAAATACTTAGTCTGTTACAAAAACCAACGGAGCATTCCTCGCCTTCATGATCACCGCCCTTCTAGGGATGGCAAAATAATCCGATCTGACGGATATCCGATCCGAAACCCGAAATTTTGGATATACCGAACCCGATTTTTTGGATTTGGATTTGGATATGGATTTAATTTTTAAACACGAAATTTTTTGAATTTGGATTTGGATATTAGGTATACCGGTCCAAAATCCGAAATGCTATCCGAACCCGATCCGAACCCAAAATCCGAAAAGAAACCCGAATTATTAAATATAATATATATATATATATTAGAATTTTATATATTACACATTATAATATTATATATAAATATATATATATTCTATAATTTACCTTATACATATTATTATATAATTTTTAGAACATATATTTTTATATTTATGTTAAAAATTAACTAATTATAAAGTTTAATAAAATGTAATTATTCAATCATTTAAATGGGTGATAAGGTTTATAAGGTTAACAAAATATGTTTTAGTAAAAAATCTAAAAAACTGGTTATCAATTGAGTTGATTTTTTAAATATTACCTATACATATAATAACACAATTAATGATGTGGTGGAGTGGTTGAAGATGACACATTAAAACTCTTTCTCTACAAGTCACGTGTTCGATCCCAAACACTTACAATATCAATCATTATATAAATTTTCAGATTTCGGGTTCGGGTTTCGGGTATGAATATCCAATTCAAAAAAATTCGGGTTTCGGGTATATCTAAATATGATCCGAAATCTGATGGATCGGGTTCGGGTATTCCTTTTCGGGTATTTTTCGGGTTTGGGTCGGGTTCGGGTATGGATAAAATTTTCGGGTTTGGATATGGATTCTGTAATACCCGATCTGATCCGACCCAATTGCCATCCCTACGCCCTTCGAAGCAGCAAGTTCTCGCAGATAGTCTTCAAATGCGTGCCCCTCGACACTAAAACCAGCCTCCTCCATCCTACGTACGCATCTTCCATAACCTTCGCCCAAACCATCCACAATATCTTCCATGCTTTTCTGCACCTCGAGCTTCAAGTTCTAATTCTCCTCCACTATCAGCTTATAAGAACTGTTCATTCCATCGAACCGTCGGTCCAGACCCTGACGCTTAGTCTTCTCCTCATCACGCTCCTTTCGACTTCCCGAAGTCGACCCTCAAGCTCCCTAACCCTGTTGCTGAGTGTCTGCTCAACAACTCCCATCTCCCCAACTTTTTTCGATAGCGCGGTGTTGGCATTAGCTAGATCACTCGCTCTCTTCTCAAGCTCTGAAAAACTAAATCCGGTCTTCTTCTTCTCCCCCTTAAGAGCCGCAATCTCAGCCTCCAACTTCGCACGAACTTCCCCATCGACATCAGCCCTATAGTCCTCCACAATGTGCATAAAATCGGAAAGAAACTTCAAAAAAAAAAGAGGAAAATGTCAAGCGGTGCATAACATGCAGTTAACAACAAAAACGTCAATAAAAAAGGGGGGGAAGAAATAAGCAAAATACGCATACTCGTCCAGCTCGACTCTTGCATCGATCAGCGAGATCCTCACGGCGTCGACCTTCATACGCCACCGCATCCTGAGGCAGATTAAAAATCTCAAGTGCCCTCAAGGCACAGTGGACCCACCTGTTCATCGTTCGGTGGGCTGAATCTCGACCTTAACTGCTTCTTTCTTAGATCGGGGGTCGACTGGTTTCCCCATCAAGACCCTATTACCAACGACTGTCAGCGTTTTGTTTACACCCTTAACAACAGCCTCTCGATCACCAACATGACCCTCGCCTTCCTCTCGTCGAAGACGCTTACGAGGGTTAGCCTCAACAGGAACAACATCAGACACAACCTTATCATGATCCTCGACCATCTTATTTCCTTGGTCATCGAGCAACTCTATAGAAATAGAATGATTAACTCCAGACGGACCAGGTCTAGCTGCATCAGTAGACTTCCGTTTAGCACGTCACAGCAAAAGCATCATAGCTTTGTCCATCTCTTCACGAACCCCGATGTCTAAAACTTCCTTCAAAGAAGCTCCTGCTACTGAAACACAGAATATGAAAAAGAAGATCGGGTACGCTGTATATATGCAATAAAAAATATATATAATAATAATAATGACAGAAACAAAACAAATGAGATAAGGGCAACAACAAACAGACATCCCCTTTACAGTCGTGCATTTCCAAAAAGCCAGAGTCTTTCAAATCTAAGTGAGTATATAACGATCTCGACCCATGAAATTCATGGAGATACGCGCTGTCGTGCTTCTCCAAGTTGTTTAAATAATCTATCGTACCCTGACTAACCTTCCTACTTGGTTTCACAAACTCCGAGTCAGGACCCCCAACATACAACCACTGGGCATGATAACCAGAGTTCGAAGACCTAACGCTAACAATCTTCATCCTTTTCTGTCGAGAGTCGAAGTACACCTGCCCGTCGTGATAACAAACACCTTATATAGAAAAAAATAATTTTAGAGCCGGTGGTCGACCCTTATCACAACACAATGCAACGAACCCGCTAAGATGAGCAATAGAGTTCGGCGCCAACTGTCCAAGGCCGCACCCGATGGCCTCATATATTGACAGGAAGAAATGATGCATCGGCAACCGAAGACCAAACTGAAACATAATCATCGTTATTCCATGCATCCCGAAATCTAGTATCATTCAGATTCTTTCATCAGCTGTCGGCACTCGGTAACGATAACCATTTGACAAGTCAATGTAACTTTTCAACTTACTCACATGAGGGTCTTTGGTGATATAATAACTAAGATAATTCAAGCTGAGCTTACCCTCGAACTCGACCCTACCCAATTGAAGGCTCTCCTCGACTACCCTATTCCTAAAGTCTAGGGTGCGAGGACTTAGGGGAGGAGAAGGAAGAGGACCATCGAGGATACCTTTTAAAACATCATCACCCTCCTGAAAACCAAAAGATCCGCACTGACCTAAATCCGGAATTTCCAGGTTATCCAAATTCAAAACAGATTCTTCATCGCCCTCCTCTAATGGTCTCTTCCCAGGGTCCCAATTAGAAGCACTACGCGAAGACGACGACGAAGAAAAATCGGCCATCTTAAATTCATAAACTACGGATAACACGACAGACACACACATGTAGGAAGGAAAAAGAAAAAGAAGTGATATTACGTGAGGAGAAAGAGGATGACTTACAGGGAGGTTGTGAACGGAGAGCGTGCAACAGCGGTTAATTCCCTTTTTGATGGCCTTCGAGGAAGCCGAAGAGTCCAGTCCGCCTATCTGCAAAGAAACTCGAAAAAATAAATTTTAAAAATACACGAGCGGCTATATATGTATATATGTATATATATATATATATAAAATGGAGAAGAAGATACTTTTCTTTTTCATTTAATTCATTTTTTAAGTACACACATTTCAATTCTATTTTAAGTTTGCAGTTGCTTTTATTTTCTTGTTTATTTTTTCTTATCGTCTTTTCCATTTTATACTCCTATCCGATCACTAACTTCATTTAGGTACCGAAGCAAAATCCCAAGATTCAAAGTGCAAAAGTTTATAAGTGGAAAAACACAAATCTAAAGATATTGCGCGAACTGGGAGGGGGACAAATATTGGACCTATAGAGACGGGCCCAAGAAGACGTAGGAATATAATAATGTAACTCTTATTAATAGGCCCAATAAGCCCACATTGTAAAGAAAAGCCCACTTGGGACTACCTATAAATATAAATATAAGGATTCAACCCCGTTTGAAGGGGTTGGCTAATTGATTAAATAAAGGTTCCTGCTAAAAAGATTAGTCTTAGGTGTTAAACAATATACAATATACAAGGCTTATCAGATTGACATAGTTATACTTCTTTAAATCTCTAATGTGTTTGGTCGTGGTGAAGGGAATCGATGAAATTAAAGGAAATTGATGAGTTGGAGGGAAGAATTGGCAAAAAATGAGGGAGTGCCAATTTGTGATGATAAGAAGTGAGAAGGAAATGGGCGCGGAAAGGAATAGATCATTCTCTCTCAAATTGAATCTAACAAACCTAATTTTACACTATAGGTAATACACTTATGCCTTGTTCAGGCTAGTTGGAATATTTAAGGAACTCTGAACAGGCACTTAGTTTAGCTGATTGTTTCAGCAGAGAGCAAACAGTAACAATGACCCCATGCTCCAAGTATATTCATTCAAGAAGAGGAGCTTGAGGTTTCGAGAGAAGCTGCTGCAGAAGCAAAAGCCTGTGTTTCTTTTGAGGAATATCCTCATAATTTGTTTGATATCGGAGATCAAAAGTTTTAAACTATATTAACAAGTTGAAGTTGGAAAATATGATACAAATGTCAGAGGAAGTTTTGAGCTAAACCGATTAGCCAATATGAAACAGTGAAGCAGTAGGCAACACATCATTGCAACTTCAGCTGTATGCCCAACATAAAGGCCTTGATGACGCTTTTCAAACTATCATTACTATGTCTCTTAGGATATCCACAGGCCATAATTTCTGGATTCTTCTAAACTGGGTAGATGCTCCATTATGAATGAATTATTCATATATTAGGATCGATAAGCTATGTACGGCTGCAATTTCTTTGTACAGTGAACATGTCAGCCCAGATTTTGAACATCTTAAAAGATACAACACGCCTTTAGATTCAACACACAGCTTAAAAAATATCATCTTTGTGCCTTTTATTTGCTTCTAAGAGGGGTATATATTGATAACCGATAGTAACTGGTCCAAGATACCGTGTCATGTTAAATAATCGGTGCATCTAAAATCTTAGGGTGTTAGAGAAAGACACCAGCATGATCTTATACTATTCAATATACATAACCTCCCATTAGAGTCCC